>NC_051222.1:1929543-1934543 GCF_015220715.1 Pygocentrus nattereri | reverse complement strand
GGAAACAGACCGGGGAAGCATCAGAGAAGGATCGTGGTGAGGTCTTCAGCAGACGAGGGTTCCATCGAGAGTTTAGAGGCTGAATTTGTGACAAATGACTCGTTTATTTGAGTCAGAATTCTGAAAATAAGGCAGGAAAGCTCTCCTTATTAGGAGAAGCTGATCTGAACGTCTGACAAGACGAAGACGGACGTGCGAGAAGCTTTAGGAACTCCTCCATTCCTCCTTCTCCATCTTCATTAGCCTTCTTTCCATTTTCTCAGACCCACTTTCTACTCCATTTGATTGCTGTCCATTCTGAACGGGAATTCCACCAATATTTCCATAATTCAGTGTTTGGAATGTAAACAGAGATTCAGAGGGTTTGGAGTGAAGTGGTTCAGACGTCTTTACAGTGGTGGTGATGGGAACCAGGCGTCGCCATGACTACAACACAGATACAGACACTTTATTTACACATTCAGAACCACCAGAGAACCTACACGAGTCTTCTGAGCTTACATGGAATGTTGATGATGGAAAATAGTGGAAAATCTGGAATAATGAGTTTTCTTTGGGGACTATTTTGCCGCACAGCGCCCTGCATGTCTCCCTCCACCATGAATGGAGTTTAAAAACATATTTTAAAACAAAATTGTTATTGTTTTAAGACACCTAGTGAAGATTCTGGGTTAAAAAATTCCTATTTATCAATTTTTACACAGTAAGTCAAAAATTTAAGACAAAAATGTAAAATATAAGACAACTTCAACTTAATAAGTCAATAATCATTTGTAAGTTTTCAAAGTTGATGTGAAATGGTTGATTGTAGAAAATTACATTTTCAGATTTGATGTAGAAACTGAGATTTTCAGATTTGATGTAGAAACTGAGATTTTCAGATTTGATTTAGAAACTAAGAATTTCAGATTTGATGTAGAAACTGAGATTTTCAGATTTGATGTAGAAACTAAGAATTTCAGATTTGATGTAGAAACTGAGATTTTCAGATTTGATGTAGAAACTGAGATTTTCAGATTTGATGTAGAAACTAAGAATTTCAGATTTCATGTAGAAACTGAGATTTTCAGATTTGATGTAGAAACTGAGATTTTCAGATTTGATGTAGAAACTAAGAATTTCAGATTTCATGTAGAAACTGAGATTTTCAGATTTGATGTAGAAACTAAGAATTTCAGATTTGATGTAGAAACTGAGATTTTCAGATTTGATGTAGAAACTGAGATTTTCAGATTTAATGTAGAAACTGAGATTTTCAGATTTGACGTAGAAACTGAGATTTTCGGATTTGATGTAGAAACTGAGATTTTCAGATTTCATGTAGAAACTAAGAATTTCAGATTTCATGTAGAAACTCAGCTTTTCAGGTTTGATATAGAAAGTCCAAATTTCAGATTTGATGTCTAAACTCCAATTTTTATATATACATATAATCCTGGGCAAAAATTAGGCCAAGCCCAAAATGGCACAACATTAAGCTTTTAAAGATCTTAATAAAGAATTATTAAATACATAGATAAAGTCATTTAATATATGACAGCTTTTCACTTTAGTTTCTTAAACGTTTTATATATGTAAATCAGCTTTGAGCTGATTGGCCACACTGGTTATTGTTTCATTCAAAACAAAAAAAAAAAACTTTCTTTACTGAAACATTCTTTATAACTTCAGTCTGAGGGGGAGGGGCAAAAATGCTGTAGGATGAAAAGGCATTGCTTTTCATGACCTCAGAGAAACCGTGAACTCACAACGAGACTTCGTCTCCATGCGCAGCTGTGTGCAAAAGTTTTGGCATCCTGGTCGACAATGTTGTTGTTGATTGGCTGAGTGTAAATAAGTGAACACATCCTCTGCACGAGTCACACGACTGCACGTTTTAATACACAATTACTGTTTATTTACTGATTTTAACTTGGGGCAAAAGCTAAAATGTGGCCTGTGCAAAAGTTATGGCACATACTATAACTTTTTCTACTTTTTTCCCCAATGTAACTCAGAAAAAATAAAAATTTTAAATTAAAATTTACAGAGAAATGCAAAAAAGTAGATTTGTGTATTTATTTTTCACTTTGAAAGTGAACAAAAAAGATATAATTTGCCCAAAGTGTTCAAACTGTACAGCTGTATGGATAGTGAGGGGTGCGTTTTAAAGCTTTAACAATATTTCCTTACTACAACAAATAAAAAAAATGAGGCAAACTTGATTTTCCACAAACAAATTATTATTATGACAGAACAGATGACCTGAACTGGTAAGTTCGGGAGTGACGAGCGGAGCAGGAATACGTTTTCTTTGGTGAAAGTGTGTCTATCTCACTGTGTCTGCTTTATTTATGACTTTTGCATCGTTCTTTCAGGAAACGGCAGATAATGAGACGTATTTGAAGAGGCACTTGAACTTCAAAGGCTGACGAATGGTGGTGAAAAAGCTGCTTTGAACTATTAAACATGTTCCAGTAAAAGTCCTTAAAGAAGGCATATAATCAGGCAGAAGTGGGTTGTAAACATACTCATAACAGACCTACATCACTGAGCATATAAGTCAGCAAAGAAATCGCATTTCCATGCGAACACATTGGCGCAAGTGTCCTTACAGAAAGCCATCAAAACGTCACCAGCTATGAGAACGTATGAGGTCTTTTGGACTCGATTGTCTGCAGTTAGAATCTATTTTCATTGCATCTTTAATGGTGCATGAAGCAGCAGAGAGTGAAGCCATGCAGTGTCAGAGTACAGACACAAGGGGGCGCCAGTCACACATGTTTTCACAAGGCTGCTTTCTTCTAAAGGAGGGCTGAGCTGCAGCACTGCTCTTTATGTAACTGAATGGTTTGTGAACCCAACACACGCACAAAGGAAATGTCTAAAATTACACCGCTTTCTCCAGGCCTTTAACACAGGCATATAATTAACATTGACATGTCCTCCTAGAAAGGCAGAGGAACCAGCAACGGTTAAAAAAAGGAAGCTTTTCCTTCGTATAGATAAGTCTTAGTGGTTATCGCTGCTCTGTGCCGAGACCAGGAAAATAACTATGACCTACAAAGCTGAAAACAATTGGTGGTGTTTGAAATAAACGTGATATAAAACCCACTTATTTTTACGATTCATGCCTGAAAATCCCCCACTTGGGTTTATCTGAAGGCCCACAGAGAAGAGAAGACCAAAAAAACGAAGGGAAAAGGAAACAGATCCTGCTGTTTTCTGCTAATCTGTGTCCAGATTAAGTCTCCCACGCTGGACGGTATAGATTGCTCACCAATGGAGAGCCTGCAGATCAAACGCTAGAAGAGCAGCCGTGATCTTCCCAGGTTAACACCTGAAAGAGGCCCTCTCCTCAAGTTCCCGTAAGAGGGAAGGCTGAGAGAGAAATAATGAAATAATGGGAGATTATAGTCGTTGGAAAAGCGCAAAACTGTCCTCTAAAATCAACTTTGATGACGATCTTCTGTAGCTTACCAACGAAGACCTTATGAACTTCTACAGTAGAACAAGATCAAAGTCAAAGTTGGGCTAGTTAGTCAATAAGATTAGTTCCTAGGCCACTGCATCGTGTTGCTGGCTACTTCCAACTAGTTAAGAACGAGTATCCCATCGACTCGCCAGGAAAAGAGGACACTAATGTGGTCTTATATTCAGTTTAAACTGGATTCTTAACTTCCGCACTGACCACAAGGCCTTAATGGCCAAGCACTAGAAATGAAGGTTCTGTGCAGGTACGTTTCTTCTTCATGAAGGTACAAACAGTGTAAACGTTCCCTGAAAGGTTCTACAGTGATTTTAAGGTCTGATTGTGGACCTTAAATCAGGTTCTCCAGGTGAAAAGTTGGTATTTGTTCCTTTTCATAACCGAATGTTTTAAAACAGAGCAGTAGGGTAAAAGCCTGGAAGCGAGGCGAGGCGGGGTGTGTGGAGTCAGTCCAGCTTAGAACAGATCATCTCAGTGGATTATGGTTCAGTTATGTTCCCTGACTAAAGGGACTGAGATGGACCCTTGAGGGAACCACCCCAGTAACAGGAGGGGTCCAGCCCCAGAGACAGTCTAGCACCTCTATTTCTGAGAGTGTAGCTGGGCCCATCAACCTGTAACCCCCTTCAGTGAAATTGTAGTTACACCATTGACAAAAACCCACATAAAATGCACCTCAAAATTTGGAAAACAACTTCAATTAGCCAGTGTTTATTTTTTGGTTAATTAAAAGGACAGTTGTTATTATCTAGTGCGAATGCAACTTTAATTTAATGCAATAAAAGCTTGGCTTTGGACTCCTGATTGTGATTGGGGTTGCCTTTTTCTACCTTTTCTGCCTTTTTCTATTCACCACAATGATCACCAAGGCTGTCGATGTCTCCAGTGATGGTTTGGAACGTCTGGGACATTCACAGAAAGACTAGTTAGCTCTCATAGCTTTGGTTGATGACTGACCCCTCAGGGCCACTATAGTGGAATCATTCAGAAGACCCCAGTGAGTCAGTCTAATGGGGTTTTCCTGCCACCAAATCAACATGAGTCAACCTTTGTCTTCATGTACGGCTCTCTGCTGTGTTATTGTGGAAACTGTAGCCGTCAAACAAGCAAGTGCTTGTAGCTGGTAGTCTCTTCAGTGATCAAACGGCTTCTACCCTTCTCAACACCGCCAATCAGACTGCGCAAATTGACTGAACTGGGTCAAAAAGTGTTTTGTAGTGGTGCTGGGGGCGTTTTCCTTCGCTGCCACGCAATCCACAGTGGCTAATTTCTCGGTGTGCGACTGTCTGAAACCCCATCTGTCTTTAAGAGGAAGCAGCCGGACCTCAGCTGTGAGCAATGTGTGCGCACTGTCTTGGTCATCCGTTTGTTTCGTGTCTTTATTTCAGTTTTCACGTATGCATTTGGCAAGTCTTATGAGTTTGCATGGTCAGGGATGTCAACAAAATGGGACCAAGACTTACAGCAGTTCTTCCTGATTCAGACACACCGTAATCAACCCCTCAGCCCATCTTCAAGTCGAGTCGTGTGG
>NC_051222.1:1819543-1924543 GCF_015220715.1 Pygocentrus nattereri | reverse complement strand
ATAGTGACATGTTCGTAGGTGTGTACGAATTTCTGCTACCTAAGGCTGTTTTGCCTCAGTTGTGCTGAGTTTCTGCTGTTCCAGCTCAGCGCAGACATGCTTTGCATAAAAGCCGTGTGTGTTTACACTTTACTGTACAGACCTTTCCACGAATATCACGAATATCGACTGCAATCATTTTTCCCGTCTTAATTTAATTTAAACTTGTTTAATCCGACAAACGGGGAAATTCCACCACCGCATTTAACCCATCCATGCAGTGAAACCCCTGCCCGGAGCGGTGGGCAGCCCTAGCCACGGCACCCGGGGACTGTCATGGACTGTCGGCACTGGGGATCAAACCGGCAACCTTCCGGTCACGGGGCCAGGTCCCTAACCTCCAGCTCACAACTGCCCCCTAATTTATTCAAATTACACAGAAACTCTAGCAATTAAATATCATATAGCTCCTCAAAGAACCTGCAGACACGCCTCCAAAGCTCAGTCTTAGAAGCTTGTTGGATTTTCTGAAGTAATCAAACCCATTCCGTGGTGCTGAGGTCTGGACTCTGGGGCGGTCAGACCATCGTCCAGCTTCTTTGTTTGATGTGTCCGTCTCCTTTTCTCAGTGAGGTTCCTCTTGATCAGCTACTCATCCTTTCAGACCCATGGTCTTCTCACAGTGGAAGGATGGACAGAAACACCTGTGGATGAGCAGCTTGATCTTCTTCTCATCGCTCTCAAAGATCAAAGCTTTCAGTGCTGTTGATCTGATGCGGGAAGGTTTGTGGTCGACCAGGTCTTCCAGGTGGTTGCTAGGCGTCTCGTTTTCTTTGTAGAGCCAACATCAAACCCCAACTGCGGTCAATCAGCCGAGACATGTTTGTTGTCTAGAATTGTAGTCATGTAGTCATCACTCGTCTCAAAGCACGTGCACTTGCTGAGGGAACTCTGATAGACGTGATTATGTGGTTCCTGACATTGAATGAAACACTGTATCTGTAAACATGGACTAAGGTGCAGCAGGCGCAGTCATCTTGAAGCCGGAAGTTTGTCTGTCTGTTCTTTGGCGACGTGAATCAGTTCAGTTCTACAGGCTTTTGGTGACGTCTTCATTCAGTGGGATTACGTGAAGTTAAGCGCTTGTTTGTTTACTTATGTGCCGCTTGCAGGTGCCGGAGGCATGAGGCGTAAATAAACGGATTAACCCGACGGTGCTAATTCTGGGGGAAAAAAGAAGCCCCGAGGTTCCCCTGAGCTGGAGGATTAAACACTTGTAGCATCACAATGAGAGGTTTTGCCAGAGGACGAGGTGATCCGGAGAACGGGCCCAAAGTGCTGCGGTAAGCAGTATCGCTGTCCTGGGCGTGTGGTTTTGAAAGGGAGACTGGGCCACAGGACTCAGGAGTGTAAGCTGCATGGCGGTGTGTGAAATAAAGGACAGAGGAAGCTGAGCTCACACACGGTCTTCACGAGCGGTAAGCTTTATTTGCCCCCCTAGAGGATTTAGGGCTTTGTTCTGACCTCATTCGACAAACAAACGCACCCTCAGTGTGGACAAACTGCCTCCGCTGGACAGGACGGGGCAGCTTTGAGGCAGAGAGGTGGGGCAGTGCTGAAAACGACAACGTTAGCTGAAGTTTAAGCTTAGTGAAAAGTCTTAATACAGGTATAAAGTGTCTGTTCCGGAGATCTAAGTGATATAATAGTGCTCAAAAAGGAATTCACTGCACAGCCTAATGCCTTCAAATTAGGGGGCAGTCGTGGGCTGGAGGTCAGGGATCTGGCCCTGTGACCAGAAGGTCGCCGGTTCGAACCCCAGTACCAACAATCCATGACTGAGGTGTCCTTGAGCAAGACACCTAACCCTCCCCAGGCACCGTGGATAGGGCTGCCCATCGCTCCGGGTAAGTGTGCTCACTGCCCCCTAGTGTGTATGTGGTGTTTCACTTCACGGACGGGTCAAATGCGGAGGTGGGATTAATAAAGTATTTTAAAATAATAAATAAAATGAACAAGCATTGCTCACTGCTGCCCTCTAAAGGCATCATTAACAACCGTCTAATGAACATCATGTCCTATATTCATACAGCTTATCTTTACTTTGGCTACTGCAGTGCAAACAAGTCCACGGAAACACCACACATGTTCACCAAAACACTCCATTGTGCTTCTTTGTTTGTGTTTCAGCGTCAGAAACGTTGGAATTAGACACCTGCAACGCTTTTCTCTCAGCACGTCGCCTCGGCCCATCTGAGGGTCTATCAGCGCTGGGGTTCCTCGCTAATTGACAGCTGCCGATCTCTGTTTTGCCCGGAGTTACCCCGCAGCGCCTTTCAGAGGGCACATTACCCAAATTACCCGTATCACACTAAACGACGTTTGTGTTTAATTACAACTTTTCTGTGACTTCACTGAGTTTACAAGCCCATTAAGAAGATAATGAAGGCATCTGCATGCTGGTGGTGGAGCACCACGTACCACTAACTCCACAAAACTCTGATCGCTGCTGGACGTGCCGGTTTTAACGGAGGGACCAACTCTGGTGTGATACTGCAGAAGGACTGAATATGCAAATGAGCCAATCACAGTGTGTCAACCAATCACAGCTACAGAACGAGTTGTTAGAGTTGTCAATGTCTTCATTCGGTCCCTCTGAAGTACTTATGAATAATTATGAATTATGTCATATAATTAATTCAGGACTATGTTTAATAACGCAGCGATGAAATGGTTAGTCCTAACGAAACAACCTGATTGGTTGAGAAGGGGGAAATATGCTAATCATAAACCGAACTTTGGGAATTTACTCACTTAATTTTGCTCTGAAAATGAACGAAAACTTGACACAGTAAAAGTTTATTTTAAAAAATTATAATGAATAAAAAGTTTAATAATGCCAATAAAAAACAAAATAAATAAATACATTAATAAACATTGTTCATTAAAGTAATAAAAAAAATAAAAATACATAGTAAGCGATTAAGCATAAACTAATTCACTACAAACAATTTTCCCATAAATATTGGCACCCCTATCTTTAAGACTTTGTCCACTTTCCATTCGGTAACATAGCAGTGCTGAGACTTTTATTATGCTATATTTTTCTTGTATTTTCATTGTAAAGGATAATTGAGGAACACATGTTTATAGCGTTGGTATTTATTAGTTACATTCAAATCGGTAAAATTAAATATTAAAACACAAAGTTATACGTCAAGTAGCACCGAAACGTTTATTCAGCCATATTTTACTCATATTTTCATTGTAAGTGCTGACAGACAACAAAGACACGGGATCATATTCTTGTGAATTTAATTTAATTTAATGTGATAAAATTAATTATTAAAATATGAAGTTATAATTCCAGAAAATAAATATAAAATATGTTAAATAAATGCCAGCGCTGAGACTTTTATTATATTATATTTGGCTCATTTTTCTTTGTAAGTGCTGATTCACAACAGACATGTTAGCTTTTAGCTTTGTGTTAATTAAATAAATGAAATTTGATTAAAATTTATTATTAAATTATTCATTTGTACTTCAAGCAAATAAACTTTTATACTTTTTTTTTTAGCTATTTTTCAATGTTTTTTCTTGCCTTTATAAGGAAATTAAATTTATTTTTTTTTTTTTCAATATTTTTAACAGTAATTATTATTTATTATTGGCACCTCTGCCTGTTTTATTTCCCATGTTCCCCTGGGGCCTGGTAACAGCACTGAGCCTGTGATGATATTGCACTTCCCTCATATTCAGCGTGAGATGAGCCCGATAAGGAGGGTGTTAATAATTCTGGACGCCGCTGTTTATTCTTTTGTTTGTTCACTCCGCCGAGGAAGACTGCGCCTCTTCCTCCGCTCCCTCCTTCATCTTCCCTGCCAATCAGAAAGCAGCTTTATCTTCTAGCGCAATATCCCTTTGTTCAATGCGCAGAAAAAAAGAAATAAAGACGGAAAAACAATCCTCAGAATGGCTGTGCGGCTTCTTCTGTCTGAATAACGGCGGATAACAGATGATTCCCGCTCCACTACGTGCGGATCGCCTTGTGCATTTTTAATGCGCTGCACGGTTGTTTCCCGTGCAGAACTGCTGCTACATGCATATTTCACAGGAGTAACCAGTGAATTCGTTGTGTATTAGGAAGAAAAGGTGGACGGAGACGAGCCGGCTGGGCCTGCCGTGTGGCGGGGGGGCGTTACTGATGCGTTCACGCCACGTGGCGCCAACAGCATCAGCTTGAATGCTTAATTAGAACAATTCCAGCGCAGCTCTACCCGCTCAGGATGCGTGCCAAGCGATTTCCTGTTCCAGCAGTGAACGCACGCGCACGCCGGGCTCGGTGTGGAAAGCCTGCGACTTCATTCGTAATTACACTGTCGCAGACGCCACCACATGCGACGGGGAGCTCGTTACGTCCCGCCGTGCGCCTGTAATTGTCTCCTCACCTTTCCCGAATCCTGGAATAGTTTGACGCGCCGCTTTAGCGTGGGTAATTAGGGCCTGCGTCTTCTCCGGCTGGAAAGAAAACAGCAGAGTGAGAAAATTCCTGGCGGATAAAAGCCGCACAGCCAGCGGCGGATTAAGCTGGGATGCATCCGAGGCCCCCATTAGACGACAGTTCAGTATTAGCCACGTTAAAACCCGACGACAGCCTCACAGAGTCAGGCGGCAGGAGGGAGCGTCAACACGAGCGCCGTGACACGCTTACATGGCTTAAGGCCTGATTAGACACGCCCACCATGTGCTTCCACTCGCTGGCCGCTTTATTAGACACGCCCTCCTTGTGCTTCCACTCGCTGGCCACTTTATTGGAAACACCCACCTTGTGCTTCCACTCACTGGCCACTTTATTAGAAACACCCACCTTGTGCTTCCACTAGCTGGCCACTTTATTAGAAACACCCGCCTTGTGCTTCCACTAGCTGGCCACTTTATTAGAAACACCCGCCTTGTGCTTCCACTAACTGGCCACTTTATTAGAAACACCCACCTTGTGCTTCCACTCACTGGCCACTTTATTAGAAACACCCACCTTGTGCTTCCACTAGCTGGCCGCTTTATTAGACACACCCACCTTGTGCTTCCACTCACTGGCCACTTTATTAGAAACACCCACCTTGTGCTTCCACTCACTGGCCAAAAATTATAGAATGACCACTGCATCAACCGATGTTCTACAGTTATCAACAGTACACCAGCCAGGAGGCACTAAAACGACTTTCTAATAAAATCATCGTTATTATTATTATTATTATTATTATTATTATTATTATTATTATTATTATCATTATTTTTATAGACATGGTTCTAATGTGAGATGTTGCGTTTATCTTCCTCATACTGTCAGGCTTTCTGGTGAAATATGTCCTTGAATCATAATTGAATAAAGTTCTGGGACAATCCCTCATTGGAAGTTATTAAAATCACGTTATAATCCCGTAGCTGAGGCAGGCAGATCCATCCAGCAGGAGCGGAGAGCAGGCCTAACGTTTGCGTGCAGGGAGCCGGCTGAATTTCCGCTCCAGGCTCAGGCAGTGCATGACTTAAAAGGGACTTCTTTGATGGTAGACAACACCTGGCCTGAGAGGCCTGAAAAACACTGCACACTCAGCAAGAACAGGCTAGCCCTTAATGAGAAGACTAGATGAGAAGAGGCAGAAACTAGCCCACGAGTCAAAATTAACGAGGCAAGCGTCCAACACGAGGTCAGAGTGACCCGAGCGGAAGGATGAGACAATTAGATGAAACAATGTATTTCGGGTTTGGTGGGTTTGGCTTTCCAAAAGGTTCAGGAAAACCAGATCTAATGGTAACCAAGGTCATATTAGAAAAGGAGGGGCGATGAATTCACCCCAGGGAGGGGGATAAGCTCACTCCGGAGAGGGGCGATGAATTCACCCCAGGGAGGGGGATAAGCTCACCCCGGAGAGGGCATAGAAAAGGAGGTTCTGAGCCTGCAGCGCTCCGAGTCCTGACCATACTCGTCAATAACTCCCTCAGCCGAAGACCAGCTTTATCCAGAAGGGAGACGTCAGAAACCATCTTTCTGATCCCGATCATGGACCCAGTCACGTAGCGCTGGGGGGCACATCGCTCCCCATCGCCCCACCACCCCCTCGGGCTCCGCCGGAGCTTCTCGTCCCGCTAGCAGTCTGGCAACGGCCGCCTGACTCGCCACCGGCAGCCCGACACTCCGTACTTCACATTCAATAAATCAACAGTGCAGCGCTACAGTGTGACCACTCAGACAGACGGAGAGGACGGGCACGTCACAGTCCTCAGCCTCAGCAGAGACGTCCAGCCTGTGGGTGTGGACACTATAACATTCCTTTACTCACAGCCAGAGCCCTCCAGAACGATCCGCACCCCTGGAGAGGAAGAGGGGGAGAAGCTCTGGAGAGAAGGCTTTAGTCCATCAGCAAGATTTACAGCAGAAGAAACTCGACATTTATTTCAATTAATATGAGCCACTTTATTAGAAACACCCGCATTGTGCTTCCACTCACTGGCCACTTTATTAGAAACACCCACCTTGTGCTTCCACTCACTGGCCACTTTATTAGAAACACCCGCATTGTGCTTCCACTCACTGGCCACTTTATTAGAAACACCCACCTTGTGCTTCCACTCACTGGCCACTTTATTAGAAACACCCACCTTGTGCTTCCACTCACTGGCCACTTTATTAGAAACACCCACCTTGTGCTTCCACTCACTGGCCACTTTATTAGAAACAACTACCTTGTGCTTCCGCTCACTGGCCACTTTATTAGAAACACCCACCTTGTGCTTCCACTAACTGGCCACTTTATTAGAAACACCCACCTTGTGCTTCCACTCACTGGCCACTTTATTAGAAACACCCACCTTGTGCTTCCACTCACTGGCCACTTTATTAGAAACAACTACCTTGTGCTTCCGCTCACTGGCCACTTTATTAGAAACACCCACCTTGTGCTTCCACTCACTGGCCACTTTATTAGAAACAACTACCTTGTGCTTCCACTCACTGGCCACTTTATTAGAAACAACTACCTTGTGCTTCCACTCGCTGGCCACTTTATTAGAAACACCCGTCTTGTGCTTCCACTCGCTGGCCACTTTATTAGAAACACCCGCCTTGTGCTTCCACTCGCTGGCCACATTACTGGAAACACCCACCTTGTGCATCCACTCACTGGCCACTTTATTGGAAACACCCACCTTGTGCTTCCACTTGCTGGCCACTTTATTGGAAACACCCACCTTGTGCTTCCACTCGCTGGCCACTTTATTGGAAACACCCACCTTGTGCTTCCACTAACTGGCCACTTTATTAGAAACACCCACCTTGTGCTTCCACTCGCTGGCCACTTTATTAGAAACACCCACCTTGTGCTTCCACTCGCTGGCCACTTTATTAGAAACACCCGCCTTGTGCTTCCACTCGCTGGCCACTTTATTAGAAACACCCGCCTTGTGCTTCCACTCGCTGGCCACTTTATTAGAAACACCCGCCTTGTGCTTCCACTCGCTGGCCACTTTATTAGAAACACCCACCCTGTGCTTCCACTCGCTGGCCACTTTATTAGAAACACCCACCTTGTGCTTCCACTCGCTGGCCACTTTATTAGAAACACCCACCCTGTGCTTCCACTCGCTGGCCACTTTATTAGAAACACCCACCCTGTGCTTCCACTCGCTGGCCACTTTATTAGAAACACCTACCTTGTGCTTCCACTCGCTGGCCACTTTATTAGAAACACCCACCTTGTGCTTCCACTGACTGGCCACTTTATTAGAAACACCCACCTTGTGCTTCCACTCACTGGCCACTTTATTAGAAACACCCACCTTGTGCTTCCACTCGCTGGCCACTTTATTAGAAACACCCACCTTGTGCTTCCACTCGCTGGCCACTTTATTAGAAACACCCACCTTGTGCTTCCACTCGCTGGCCACTTTATTAGAAACACCCACCTTGTGCTTCCACTCGCTGGCCACTTTATTAGAAACACCCACCTTGTGCTTCCACTCGCTGGCCACTTTATTAGAAACACCCGCCTTGTGCTTCCACTCGCTGGCCACTTTATTAGAAACACCCGCCTTGTGCTTCCACTCGCTGGCCACTTTATTAGAAACACCCGCCTTGTGCTTCCACTCGCTGGCCACTTTATTAGAAACACCCACCCTGTGCTTCCACTCGCTGGCCACTTTATTAGAAACACCCACCCTGTGCTTCCACTCGCTGGCCACTTTATTAGAAACACCCACCCTGTGCTTCCACTCGCTGGCCACTTTATTAGAAACACCTACCTTGTGCTTCCACTCGCTGGCCACTTTATTAGAAACACCCACCTTGTGCTTCCACTGACTGGCCACTTTATTAGAAACACCCACCTTGTGCTTCCACTCGCTGGCCACTTTATTAGAAACACCCGCCTTGTGCTTCCACTAACTGGCCACTTTATTAGAAACACCCACCCTGTGCTTCCACTCGCTGGCCACTTTATTAGAAACACCCACCCTGTGCTTCCACTCGCTGGCCACTTTATTAGAAACAACTACCTTGTGCTTCCACTCGCTGGCCACTTTATTAGAAACACCCACCTTGTGCTTCCACTCGCTGGCCACTTTATTAGAAACACCCGCCTTGTGCTTCCACTCGCTGGCCACTTTATTAGAAACACCCGCCTTGTGCTTCCACTCGCTGGCCACTTTATTAGAAACACCCGCCTTGTGCTTCCACTCACTGGCCACTTTATTAGAAACACCCGCCTTGTGCTTCCACTCACTGGCCACTTTATTAGAAACACCCGCCTTGTGCTTCCACTCACTGGCCACTTTATTAGAAACACCCACCTTGTGCTTCCACTCACTGGCCACTTTATTAGAAACACCCACCTTGTGCTTCCACTCACTGGCCACTTTATTAGAAACACCCGCCTTGTGCTTCCACTCACTGGCCACTTTATTAGAAACACCCGCCTTGTGCTTCCACTCACTGGCCACTTTATTAGAAACACCCACCTTGTGCTTCCACTCAATGGCCACTTTATTAGAAACACCCACCTTGTGCTTCCACTCACTGGCCACTTTATTAGAAACACCTGCCTTGTGCTTCCACTCACTGGCCACTTTATTAGAAACAACTACCTTGTGCTTCCACTCGCTGGCCACTTTATTAGAAACACCCGCCTTGTGCTTCCACTAACTGGCCACTTTATTAGAAACACCCACCCTGTGCTTCCACTCGCTGGCCACTTTATTAGAAACACCCACCCTGTGCTTCCACTCGCTGGCCACTTTATTAGAAACACCCACCTTGTGCTTCCACTCGCTGGCCACTTTATTAGAAACACCCACCCTGTGCTTCCACTCGCTGGCCACTTTATTAGAAACACCCACCTTGTGCTTCCACTCGCTGGCCACTTTATTAGAAACACCCACCCTGTGCTTCCACTCGCTGGCCACTTTATTAGAAACACCCACCTTGTGCTTCCACTCGCTGGCCACTTTATTAGAAACACCCACCCTGTGCTTCCACTCGCTGGCCACTTTATTAGAAACACCCACCTTGTGCTTCCACTCGCTGGCCACTTTATTAGAAACACCTACCTTGTGCTTCCACTCGCTGGCCACTTTATTAGAAACACCCACCTTGTGCTTCCACTCGCTGGCCACTTTATTAGAAACACCCACCCTGTGCTTCCACTCGCTGGCCACTTTATTAGAAACACCCACCTTGTGCTTCCACTCACTGGCCACTTTATTAGAAACACCCACCTTGTGCTTCCACTCACTGGCCACTTTATTAGAAACACCCACCTTGTGCTTCCACTCACTGGCCACTTTATTAGAAACACCTACCTTGTGCTTCCACTCACTGGCCACTTTATTAGAAACACCTACCTTGTGCTTCCACTCACTGGCCACTTTATTAGAAACACCCACCTTGTGCTTCCACTCACTGGCCACTTTATTAGAAACACCCACCTTCTGCTTCCACTCACTGGCCACTTTATTAGAAACACCCACCTTGTGCTTCCACTCACTGGCCACTTTATTAGAAACACCTACCTTGTGCTTCCACTCACTGGCCACTTTATTAGAAACACCTACCTTCTGCTTCCACTCACTGGCCACTTTATTAGAAACACCCACCTTGTGCTTTCATTCACTGGCCACTTTATTAGAAACACCCGCCTTGTGCTTCCACTAACTGGTCACTTTATTAGAAACACCCACCTTGTGCTTCCACTCACTGGCCACTTTATTAGAAACACCTGCCTTGTGCTTCCACTCACTGGCCACTTTATTAGAAACACCTGCCTTGTGCTTCCACTCACTGGCCACTTTATTAGAAACACCCACCTCGTGCTTCCATGCCTGCAAGTTTCTTTATAAAGAATAAATAAATAAAACTCTCCAAGTGAGTCTCTTGAAAATATCGGAAGCAAAGCATGGGGCATAAATACTGAAAAATGCATGTAGTTGTTGAAATTTCCGTTTCTCCCTGATCTCTCTGTTAAACATACAGTACGTTTTCTGTGTTTTTCCTGAAGCTGAAAAATCAATAACTGGCTGCTTTGACTTGAGATGAAATAAAAGAGCAGTGTTCTGGCTTTTGCACAGCACTGTTAACCAAATAAACATAAAAATATGGCAATCATCGTACGTGTCATAAATACCGGCATCCCTGTGTTTGGCATTCCTCCACTTTCCCTTTTCTCCCACATTTCTAATGCAAGATCAATGCGATCAACCACGAAGACGTTTCTTCTAAGCTTCTTTGGTTTGTCTTTGCCAGCAGTTCTTCAGGTCACTGTTTATTTATTTGTTTATTAGTGGAACGTCCACCCTCCCTGTCTCCTCTGGCTTCATGGAGGAGCGTGTAAAGGGAGAGGTAGCAGAGTGGGTGGATTATATAATGACAAGAGGTTCTCCTTTTTTTTCATCTCCTTCTTCGCGACCGCGTTGTAATGAAAAATGATTAATCAGTACGTGGAGTGTTATCACCACCGCGCTCAGTGCCAATTAGCGCCTTCCCGAGGAGATCGCGTTGGCTTCGATTGTTCCGTGAGCCAGCAAGGTCAAGCGCTAGCCCGAGGCTAGAAAGCGAAGCTCGAAACAGTTCACGTGCTCCGCCCCTCCTGTACCCCCGTTCTCCCCCTTTGTGTGGAGATAAAAGGAGCAAAGTCAATACCGCGGCCATCGCTTCTTCATTTATCAGCCGCCCGCTGCGTGCCAGCTTCTATTGCCGAGAGCGAACCTCTTTGTTTGCCTTCAGTCAGGAGCCGGCCCTTTGTGCTCATTTGTATGGGCCGAGGCTGCTCGTAGACGACCGCTAATAAGGGGGTTAGTTTCACGTCTTTTGTAAACGTGAGACGTGATGAAAAAGCAGCAGGTTCCTGCTGTGCCGATCGATCCGTCCGCACCTCCTTCATTCTTCCAGTTCAGCATGTAAGCCACTGTAAGCCCGGCCTGCTTCGTTCAGCTCTACTGAAGCACCAAACACACTTTCGAAAGGCTTGTTGAAGAATTTTCATCTACGGAATGAACGTCTGAGAAACCGGCAATCACGAACGTGAAGCCGTGACCCACCTTCCTTCCATGCTGTGATGTGAAACATGGGGCAATAAAGAGATATCGAAGTCGATCACGCTTGCAGGAAAAGGAGCAGCATATGATGAAAGGAACGCCTTGCCAGCTGTTCCACACTGTGATGTGCTTGAGTGAAACACGGCATCAGGTCTCTGACTCAGGTCCATGATAGGTGGGGTGAAACGTGGTATTTTTTACCTCACTCATTGATCAAAGGGGCCTAATTGGGGCTAAGGTCGTCACATTTTGATGGCAGGGTTAAAAAAAAGAAGAATGAAGTCAGTTCAATGACGACATGATGAGTCCTTAACGCTTTAAAATCCTAGGCTTACGACTTACCTAATCGTGTTATTCAGTAAGTAAACAGGCTTCAATGCACACTAGATGAGTTATTCTTAGACTGTAGAAGTACGTAGTAAAGGTTTGGGCCCACCGTTGGGCCGTAGCCATCTAAGGGGTTAATACGGCCTCAACTTACCAGGTAAAAAGGTAAATTAATCAATCATTTCTGGTATGTGTGTGAATGTCACACACAGAAATGGTGAAGTTCTGTAAAATTGTTTTCTAAAAGGCAAACAAACCAATAAAAACTGAGTAATGTTTTATTTTACCAGTTCATATGTCGACACTGTTGACCAGAGGATGTTTCGTGTGAGAGGACTTTATCTTGTAGAACATTTTGGCTGAATTACATATTTTATGGCCTAAAAAGAAGTAGACAAACTCATCTGCATGGCGTTTAATAAAATAAGGTTTTACTGCTGAAGATAATCCAAAACATAACAACTTGCAAAAGTGTGGACCCCCTTCTGGTTATAAAGTCTCAGGACCGAATTAACGTGATTAAAACACCTTTTACTGAGTTCTCAGGACTGGTTAGGAATTGCTGCTGGGACACCGTGGGCTCCTCTAAGCAGCCAGCTAAAGAACTGAAAATGAAGCTAGTGGATGGAAAGGGCTACAAAAAGTCTGGAGAAAGAAAGAGCAGCATTTGATGAAAGGAACGCCTTGCCAACTGTTAAGTATGGGGGTGGATCTGTTATGCTGAACGGCCCTCACAGTCCCCTCAGTTGAAAGCATGTGAGTGGATCTTAAAACTGGTCTGCATGCAAGAATATCCCAGATCCAGAAAGATTCCGCAATGACGGGTGAGTAAAACTTCCTAAAACAGGAAGAAACGACTCCTAACCTCTTCAAATCCAGCCGTATTAGATACTAAGTCTTGGTATTCAGTAACTACAGGGTCTTCAATGCGTTGTTAAAGCAGTGAAATCTGCCAATGAGATCTTAACTACTGGCTGGTTACAATTAAACACAACGCACATCCACAAAAGGCCCCCCATCCACAATTCAGCTCTCCAGGTAAATTACACTACCTTTCCTGAACTTAGCAGCAGAAGTTACATGGCAACCCATCTCTGATTGTGTGCATTCAGGCTCACGTTCTCGCAGGTGGGGGGTGGGGGGGGCACTTTAAGTGCGGCCTTTAAGCCGGCGTCCCTCCTGGGAGGCGGCTGTGCTCAATGAAGCGGCAGTAAGTCCCTTTGCGCCCTGCTCTATTGCAGGACGATGCTAGCCCTTGTGCTGGTGGCCTGGGGCGAGAAAATCCCCTCAGTACACACAATTAGCTCCTCCCAGCTGCACTTCCCTCTCGGGTCGGCGAGGCCTAATGCATTTAGCACTGGATTCAGAGCTCTGCAGCCCCCCAGGGGTTAAGTAGAAGGCTAAGGTATTAGGAAAAGGTCTTTTAAAGCAATAGTTTGGCCAAAAAGATCAATTTTACAGGCCCCCACCCCCCACCCCCCCAGTCCTCAGATCTGATTGACCACTCAAGGCATGTTTGGTGACTGCTTCTTTACGTTTAACCCAGCAGTTAGAATGGTGCTACCTGCAAGCCTGAATCATCTCCTGTGTCAAACTGTGTGGGGTTTTGTGTTAAATATGTGGTTTCCTACACTTTACTGGACAAAAGGCTTCAAGACGACTATGTTTAGCTATGCTAATGTACTTTAGGACATGTTCATGTTCCCCACAAATACTTGCACTCCTGATAAACATGAGACAAGATTTTCATTGCTCATCCCTTTAGATTCTGTTACCATCCGTTCTCTATACTTGTTTTTAATGACCAGGGGTAAGAGGACATCACATGAGAGGTGTGAAAACCCAGTGCTATTGAAGACAGTTAAGACAATCCACGCAGCTGCTGCTCTTAATCAGATTTAACCTGATCCATGTAACAATACAAACATACGAACATAAAAAAAGAAAGAGCACGAAATGACTTGACAAGTGAAGCCACGTTTAGGGTCCACAAAAAGGTACAAAGGCGAGTAAATTGACACAGCCAACACACCCAGGTGGACTACAGACGGTGCCAAAGAAAAGAAAACAGTCAAAAGTCCGGCCTTTGAACCAGAAGCCCCGCCTTCACTCCACAAACAGCTCCTTTCATTGGTCAGACACAGGGACTGCTGTTAATCACCTGTAATAGGACAGGACTAAGAGAGCAAGGAAAAAGGGGGTGTGCAAAGGAGGAAAACAGACAGCCTTTCTGGCATGGAACATTCTTCATCAAGCATATTAACAAATCGAGTACAGTGACTGAGCCTGAGTCTCATCATGACGTTGATGTTTTTCTCAAATCTCTTCATTCAACACTTTGTGCCGCCTCCCTTTGCCAAGATAACAGCTCTGAGTCTCTTCTATAATGTTGAATGAGACTGGAGGACACCTGGAAAAAGATCTGAAATTGTTCCTCCAAACAGAACCTCTCCAGAACCTTCAGATTCTGAGATTCACACTGACCTGAAAGGAGGGGAACGTTGAAACGTCGAGACATCGGCACCTGAAAGGAGGGGAACGTCGAGACATCGGCACCTGAAAAGAGGGGAACGTCGAGACATCGGCACCTGAAAAGAGGGGAACGTACCGGCACCTGAAAGGAGAGGAACGTCGAGACGTCAGTGCCTGAAAGGAGGGGAATGTTGAAACATCGGCACCTGAAAGGAGGGGAACGTTGAAACGTCGGCACCTGAAAGGAGGGGAACGTCGAGACATCGGCACCTGAAAGGAGGGGAACGTCGAGACATCGGCACCTGAAAAGAGGGGAACGTTGAGACATCGGCACCTGAAAAGAGGGGAACGTACCGGCACCTGAAAGGAGAGGAACGTCGAGACGTCAGCGCCTGAAAGGAGGGGAACGTTGAAACATCAGCACCTGAAAGGAGGGGAACGTTGAAACATCGGCACCTGAAAGGAGGGGAACATTGAGACATCTGCACCTGAAAGGAGGAGAACATCGAGACGTCAGCGCCTGAAAGCAACAGAATAGGTACACAAGCATTTTAGACATTTAAGTGCAGGCCCGTGATTGGCCAGGACTAAGAAATAAATATATGACGCAGCATTAGAGTCTTCCCGGAAGAGTCTTCTTGCTCATGTTTACCAGAGATGCCAACATTTGAGGAGGAAACTGTGGACAATAGCTTGTTCTACTGTGTCAGAAACCACATAATCAAGTCTATTTGGGATTCCTGAATGGCTCCACGTGGTTGGAGGCAAATGTGGGAAGCCTCCATTAGGCTGCGGCTCCAGTGCAAAGCTCAAAAAACTCCAACCATGTTGGGGGGGGGGGGGGGGGGGGGGGGGGCGTACTCTTGTTTTAAGCCAGGCCATCACTTTACATCATTAGAGCCAGCCTGTGATGTTTATAAGCCAGTGTGCTAAAACTCTGTTTACGAACAGCAGCAAAATACATCAAACCTCTTCAAATTACAGATAACTGGCCCTTCCATTAAACCACTACTTACCTCTCCGGCCTTTCCAGCTTCACAACGAAGGTACTGACCCTTGCACTACCATCTTAGTTCTAAAATTGGAGTGCATGCTTAATGTATGTATGCATATAAGCCTCTAGTTTGTGTCCGGGGTCAGATGCGCGTGACGTAACGCGCTGTACACTCTTACATAAAGGCCTTGATTAACGCTTCGTATTTTTACGAATGGATGGATTGCCTACTTTGAAAAGCTCTTCTTTCAGAAGAAGGAGAATAATGAGAAACCTGGCCTGATTGCGCTTCTGTGGATGCGTTCAGTCGGCAGTTTCATCACTGCATTATATCCCGACTGTATGTTCATAAATAATGCAAATATATCGAACGTGTTATTGCATCCACTTGTTTTCGCTACAGAATATCTGCAAGGGAAAGCAGCGTTTGCTGGGACTGGATTACTGCAACCATAACAAAGCAGCCTCCACACTGCGTTTCTTTAGGAGCAGCGGTCACAATGGAACGACAGCAATGTCCCAGTGCTTAGCTTCTGGTTGTGAGCTGGTAAAATCTATTTCATTTGCTGCCAAAAGCTTTTAAAGGCCATATGGTTCTGGAGGCCAAGCTTTAACCCTTGAAGATGTGAGTCTGAAAACCTCATATCTTCACAGGGAGGGCAAACAAGCATTCCGAAGCTGTTGTTCTTTGCCTATGTTCACTTCAAATGTACATTTTTAATGTCTTTTGACTTTGTAGCGTTAAAAAAAGACATTGCCGTTGGTTGGGAAGCTTCCTGAAGCTCTTGAGGAGAACATTATGAAGCAGCACTCATATGGAAAAAGCTACAGAGCCCCGGTAAAGACCTTAAACGTTCTTGTTAGTACTTGGCTCCAACTTCTTTTTTTTTTTTTTGAAGTGACAAGGTACTGGAACCCAGATGATTAGTTATGGTTCCAGTACGAGATTCCAGTGAAAAAAAAAATTATTTTTATTTAAAAAAAAAGACAATTTTGCAATAATTTCCCACTCGTAGCTCATTAAAACAGGCACAACCTTCTGGAAAGCGCAGATTCTAAACTTTCAGCACCGTATCTGTGTTGATAAGTATGATTTGACGTTGACGAAAGTCATTTTTTGACTTCAAAACCAACAAACATTTTACAAAAGTCCCGATTTAAACCTGTCCATACAGAACGTAAATGTAATTCAATGCATTACTGTGTTATTGTAATTGCATACAACCCAACAGTTCAGCAAAAACGTGAAATCTAAGTGTTAAAGTGGAACTGAGGCATGTTGACATTTTGAAATGATTAGAAAGGCATTGAGAAGACAGTCTTAGAGGCACGAGTAACATGAGTTCTACTATATTTAATTAAAGTGTTGTTCTGCATGCATCGGAATAGACACTGCATCATCTATCCTCATGAAAAACCTCTGATCTGCACTCTGCTCTACTTAATAATGTTCTAATCACCCTGAAACCTTCCCAGCAGATAAATGTCACCCGCCACAGCCGGCAAGTTTTACCATATTGAATCCATTACTGAGAATCCCGTACGGACGAGGGGGAGCCAGTGAGCTTATTTTGGGAAGTGTTTGCTTGTGAATGTGGCACCCAGCTGGTATGGAGTAACCGGGTTTGGGATTCGGAGAGACGGCAGATGTCACACTCCGGAGGGTTGGATGACACACAAATCCATCCTTACAGAACAAAGACATTCCTGAATCGGATCTGATAGTTATAGTTTAATTAATTCTGTACTATTCCAAAGTAATTATATTGTCAGTTATTATATTCTGGATTAATAAATTTACATTTACATTCAATTTGCATTCTGCTTCGAAAGCCTGGAGTCTGAACTTCTGCCTTTTCTGTTTGTTTTGGTGTTAAAAAATCCAAATGATAAGTACAGCTGCCAGCGGCAATCACAGGGGTCCAAGCATTTTTGGAATCTTGAAGCCAATTAGCCATTAGTGTTAGAGCTTTCCAAGTCCAGTCACATTTTAGGGGAGAATAAGAAGAAGAATACTAAGAGGTAAAAGCTAAACAAGCTACATGTGATTGGATTCCTAATAAATAAAATAAAAAATAAGACTGACTGTTAATTAACATAATGGTGGTCACACTTTACTTTGATGGCTACCTATAGATGACCTACAGGTACTTAAATTATTAACAAACTTTCTGGTGAGGTTTAGGGTTAGGAGTAGATGTAGGCTTAGGATTAAAGTTAATGTTAGGTTTAGGGTTAGAATTGGATTTAAGAGAATCGATCACACTCAACTTAAATTTCAGTTGTATGTAAGAGATATTTAGTTGAATGTTACATAAAGAAAGATTGCGTATCTATAAGGCATCTACAGTGGACCTTCAATATAACATGTTACCGTAATGGCTAATTAAGGCCATTCAGAGAACGATAAGGACTTGCTTGAGATCAAGCACATCTGGTCAATGTGAACAGCAGGCAAACAATATAAATTGTTTCTAACACAATCCAGAAATTTGTGTTTCATAAATTTCATGCTACATAAATTAATTCATTATACCTTAAGCTTTACATTTTATGGATTATTGCTATTCTTTTGTTCTTTATACATATTGTTGAAGACATATAGGGTAAAATGTACTAGGTCTTCCTCAATAAGCACCTCAAAATGCATCACAATAGGAGATATTAATCCATAAATAACCTCAAACGATGCTCATATACTATATAGTATGAGATATTAGTCCATATAAACTTCGATAAATGTGAGTCCAAAATCATCCTCAATAAACACTTCTATACACTAGAATAGGAGATATTAGTCCATAAATATCCTCAATAAACACCCCTATACACTAGAATAGGAGATATCAGTCCATAAATATCCTCAATAAACACTCCTATACACTGCAAAAAGAGATATCAGTCCATAGACAACTTCAATAAACACTCTAACACACTAAAATATGAGATATTAGTCCATAATCAACCTCAACACATGCTCTGATACACTAGAAAAGGAGATATTAGTCCATAAACAACCTCAACACATGCTCTGATACACTAGAAAAGGAGATATTAGTCCATAAATGACCCAAATCAATGCTCATATACAATATAAAGTGTGATATAAGTTCATAGAAACATCAATAAATGCTGCTATGTGCTAGAATAGGAGATATGAGTCCATGAACAACTTCACTCAACACTTCTGTGCATTAGTATAGGAGATATGAGTCCATTAAAAACCTCAATACAGACATCAATGCAATAGAATAAGAGATCTTAGCCCATAAACAACCTCAATAATTGTATCATCAGTGTTTTGAGTAAGCTGTACTGTCTCTACCCACAGTCTTCTAAAAACAACAGAGCACTAGAAGCTGCTTCCTCTAATCGCTCCACCTCTAACCCCAAATTAACTTGTGAGGTAATAGGATGTCTAAACACTTGGGTACCAAAGTGTGCACCAATGAGGACCATCCCAAAGCATCTACGACCTACTTCAGAGGAGAAGAAAGTGTGGACCTCATGAGGGAGCGAGTGTGCCGGCTGGTTGGCGTTCACTTTAAACACATCTGCTGCATCTGTGACGTTCTGCGGGATCGTTAGGTTAGTCGTTCAAAAGCCACCCGCATAAGCAGGGAATGCGCGCCGAGTGCCGAGATCCATCTTCACCCACCCTCGAGAAAAGGCTTTGAACACCAGCCTTTAGAAAATCTCGATTTAATTGATTCGTTTGACGCCCGCTGCAAAAGTGACAAAAAACCAGGGATCTTCAAAAGGGTGGCAGCTGACAGAATGAGGGTGATTTTATTAGTGGCGAGTGAAAGACAAAGTGCCCCCTGCAGAAATCTCCCAGCAGATGGAAGAATGGCGGGAAGGCTGGAGACTACATTTATCCAAAAATTGATGGCACCAAGCAGTTCATGATTAGGGGAGAAACGAATGGGTGCAGCACTGCTCCAAAGCCATGAATACTTAACCCTTTCAGCCCCAGGCTTATTATTCCGTTATTAATCTTAAGACTTATTGTTCCGTGACTACAGTGGATCACTCAGTGTCTACTGTGAAACTTCTAATATGCCCCAAATGTGGACCCACATACAGAACTTTTAGTTTACGGAGTTTATTCTGTATCGATAGATGGGCTGGTACATGAATATATACATAAATATAGAAAGATAAATAGACAGATGTGCCTGGTTTCCTAATTTGCCATCTACAGCTTTATAAACCTGTGTTAGATCATTTGGGAGGTGCACTGGACACATGTTTGGTCATTTGCAGGAATGGCAGCATTTGTTTTGCAAACCGCTGCCCGAAAGCATTTCATAAAACAACACCTTGGACCATTGATCTTTAGCTTAGGGATACCTGGAAGGCATAACAATGCAGCTTTGGCACTTTTGGCCAAGAGAAGAACATAAAAACCTGCAAATTGTTTGCCCATAAGCATGTTCAGTGCTCCTATACGCTAGAATATGAGATATTAGTCCATAAACAAACTGAAAAAAAATGTTCCTGATATGCTGGAACGGAAGATATTAGTCCACAAACAACCTTGATCACTGTGCCTAAACATGAGTTTAGTAGATATCAGTCGACAAACAACCTCGATCACTGTGCCTAAACATGAGTGTAGGAGATATTAGTCCATAAACAACCTTGATCAATGTGCCTAAACACAAAATTAGGAGATATAAGTCCATAAACAACCTTATTAAATGCTTCTGTATGCTTGAATAGAAAATATTAGTCCATAAACAATCTTAATGATTGCTCCAATACACTCCAATAGGCCAGAACCAAAGATTTTAGTCCCTAAATGACCTTAATAAACATTCATATACACTAGAACAGGAGATATTAGTCCTGAAATGACCTCAATAAACACTTGAATGCACTGGAATAGGAGATATTAGTCCCTAAATGACCCTAATAAACACTCCTACACGGTGGAATAGAAGATATTAGTAGCCAAATTACCTTAATAAACACTCCTTAATGCCAGAACAGGAGATATTAGTCCCTAAATGACCTTGTTAAACATTCCTATACACTAGAACAGGAGATATTAGTCCCTAAATGACCCTAATAAACACTCCTATACAGTGGAATAGAAGATATTAGTGGCTAAATGACCTTAATAAACACTCCTTAATGCCAGAACAGGAGATATTAGTCTCTAAATAACCTTGTTAAACATTCCTATACACTAGAACAGGAGATATTAGTCTCTAAATAACCTTGTTAAACATTCCTATACACTAGAACAGGAGATATTAGTCTCTAAATGACCTTGTTAAACATTCCTATACACTAGAAAAGGAGATATTAGTCCTCAAATTACCTCAATAAACATTCTAATACATAAATAGGAGATATTAGTCCCTAAATGACCTTGTTAAACATTCCTATACACTAGAACAGGAGATATTAGTCTCTAAATGACCTTGTTAAACATTCCTATACACTAGAACAGGAGATATTAGTCCCTAAATGACCTTGTTAAACATTCCTATACACTAGAACAGGAGATATTAGTCTCTAAATGACCTTGTTAAACATTCCTATACACTAGAACAGGAGATATTAGTCTCTAAATGACCTTGTTAAACATTCCTATACAGTAGAACAGGAAATATTAGTCCTCAAATTACCTCAATAAACATTCTAATACATAGAATAGGAGATATTAGTCCCTAAATGACCTTGTTAAACATTCCTATACACTAGAACAGGAGATATTAGTCTCTAAATGACCTTGTTAAACATTCCTATACACTAGAACAGGAGATATTAGTCTCTAAATGACCTTGTTAAACATTCCTATACACTAGAACAGGAGATATTAGTCTCTAAATGACCTTGTTAAACATTCCTATACAGTAGAACAGGAGATATTAGTCTCTAAATGACCTTGTTAAACATTCCTATACACTAGAACAGGAGATATTAGTCTCTAAATGACCTTGTTAAACATTCCTATACACTAGAACAGGAGATATTAGTCTCTAAATGACCTTGTTAAACATTCCTATACAGTAGAACAGGAGATATTAGTCTCTAAATGACCTTGTTAAACATTCCTATACAGTAGAACAGGAGATATTAGTCTCTAAATGACCTTGTTAAACATTCCTATACACTAGAACAGGAGATATTAGTCTCTAAATGACCTTGTTAAACATTCCTATACACTAGAACAGGAGATATTAGTCCTCAAATTACCTCAATAAACATTCTAATACATAGAATAGGAGATATTAGTCCCTAAATGACCTTGTTAAACATTCCTATACACTAGAACAGGAGATATTAGTCTCTAAATGACCTTGTTAAACATTCCTATACAGTAGAACAGGAGATATTAGTCTCTAAATGACCTTGTTAAACATTCCTATACAGTAGAACAGGAGATATTAGTCTCTAAATGACCTTGTTAAACATTCCTATACACTAGAACAGGAGATATTAGTCTCTAAATGACCTTGTTAAACATTCCTATACAGTAGAACAGGAGATATTAGTCTCTAAATGACCTTGTTAAACATTCCTATACACTAGAACAGGAGATATTAGTCTCTAAATGACCTTGTTAAACATTCCTATACACTAGAACAGGAGATATTAGTCCTCAAATTACCTCAATAAACATTCTAATACATAGAATAGGAGATATTAGTCCCTAAATGACCTTGTTAAACATTCCTATACACTAGAACAGGAGATATTAGTCTCTAAATGACCTTGTTAAACATTCCTATACAGTAGAACAGGAGATATTAGTCTCTAAATAACCTTGTTAAACATTCCTATACAGTAGAACAGGAGATATTAGTCTCTAAATGACCTTGTTAAACATTCCTATACAGTAGAACAGGTGATATTAGTCCTCAAATTACCTCAATAAACATTCTAATACATAGAACAGGAGATATTAGGGCTCGAATGACCTCAATAAATGTTCCTAATAAAATTCCTAATAAGTTCCTAAATTAAATGCACTGGAACAAAAAAAAGGTCTTTCTTTATCATAGCAGTAATGAAAAATTCCACAATCTCAGAATGATATCTCTATTCTCTATCTTCACTTATCAGCCCAGTCCTCAATGAAAGCTTCCAAAATCAGCTGTCCTGCCCATATTGCAGCCAGTGAAGCTCAAAGCCCAGAGGCTGTGTACACATCCAGAATTAAAACACTCTGCACATGACCGTAAGAGTGCCCGGCCCATGGGAAATTCAGATTCCTGCGCTTCGGAAATACAAACCGTAAAGCGTAACACAATGAATACCATGAATCCTTTAAGAAGACGGTGCAGTTGCTGTGATTGTGTCCGTGTAATTATGTAAATAGTTCATGAAATAGTGATCCTCTAAATAGTGACCAGAAATGACCTCTAATTGCAGCTTTAACAGCTTCTGAGAAGTCTATTTTGAAAGGATGGATTGAGCCAGATGTCCATCCATCTTCATCTTGGCATTGCAATTTTTTTGGATATTATCGTGTTGGTGCCAGATTTCACAAAGCAAAGGCACCAAATGCGAATCTGTCAACTTCTATTGCCTATTTCAAGGTGTTGTTGAGCGAGAGTGATTTAATATTGCTGGATATTGCTGGATATTGATATGATGTGGACTCCATCATACTACCCCCCCCCCCCCCCCCCCCCCCCACCACCACCACCTCCACCACCACCACTTATTTGTGTGTCCATCTATCACAGAGATTCTGAAAGTGTCTGGGCGTTATTGTTAACAATCAAGAAACACTGAAAACACTAAAAATGAAAGATACATATTTTCATGTAAAATTAAACATCATATTAACATGTGTTTCACTTGTTAAAGTAACTATGAATGTTTATGGTTAATGACAATTCTTTTAAAGTTTTGTCCATCATTTTACACAAATATACAATCCAAATATTAGCCCTATATATATATAAAATTATGGTGATTGGACACCATATTTTGTCAATACAATATAATAGATAGACAGACAGACAGATAGACAGACAGACAGACAAATAGATAGACAGACAGACAGACAGACATACAGATAGATAGATAGATAGATAGATAGATAGATAGATAGATAGATAGATAGATAGATAGATAGATACACAGATAGATAGATAGACATACAGATAGACATACAGATAGATAGATAGATAGATAGACATACAGACAGATAGATAGATAGATAGATAGATAGATAGATAGATAGATAGATAGATAGATAGATACACAGATAGATAGATAGACATACAGATAGACATACAGACATACAGATAGATAGATAGATACACATATAGATAGATAGACATACAGATAGACATACAGACAGATAGATAGATAGATAGATAGATAGATAGATAGATAGATAGATAGATAGACATACAGATAGACATACAGACATACAGATAGATAGATAGATAGATAGATAGATAGATAGATAGATAGATAGATAGATAGATACACAGATAGATAGATAGATAGACATACAGATAGACATACAGACAGATAGATAGACAGATAGATAGATAGATAGATAGATAGATAGATAGATAGATAGATAGATAGATAGATAGATAGATAAGTGATAGATAGGTGGTTAGTGTAGTGGGTAACACCTCTGCCTTCCCTGCTGTAGACTGGGGTTCAATCCCCCACCAGGTCAGCGCCCTACACTACACCAATAAGAGTCCTTGGGCAAGACTCCTAACCCCGCCTTCACCTCCCTGTGTAAAATAATAAAAGTCGTAAGTCGCTCTGGATCAGAGCGTCAGGCGAGATGCTGTAAATAATAGCTGTGAGAGGAGATACAGTGATGGGGTTCAGCAGAGGATCAGTACCTTCCCTGCAGTAAGGAGAACGAGACGGAGAACTGTTATAGAGCCTTGAAGCAGTAGGTAAGAAAGATCTAACGCACCCTCTCTAACGCAATGCGATGAAAAGCAACAAATAAATAAATAATTCAAAGATTCACTTTTACATGCGGTGTAATATAATGTAACATTTTACGAGACTCCACATGAACATTTCTTAACGTCGCACTGGATGTGAATGAACATTGAATCTGTAGACGTTCTCCCACTTTCTCCACTGAGCGCTGATGAAGAAAAGGTTCATTATGATATTGTAATGTAACGCTCTGTTTAAGTGCAGCGGCGACGGTTTCTGGAGAAGCCCATTAGCATGCTCCGAGCAAGCTTGCCTTTCATTTTGATTTAGGTCATTAATTCTACTGCAATTGCCCCAATGAACAGGTTAAAGTTAAATTATGACCTTCAGCCATTTTTTAAGAGCCGTGAGACGCTGTGCAGAAGATATTAATTTCATGCCTCCTTTTTTTATCCCAAGAAATATGTTCAAATGGGAAAGAAGGACTTTAGTGTAAAGAGGCACAGGTGCAGTTCATTTTAATTGTATTTGTAGGATGTTCTCTATAAGCTGTCATGTCAAGCAGCTCCCTAATGACCATCACCGAGGAAGACTATAAGAGCACAAGGAGGAACCACTGAGAGCATGAGGAAGAACCACTGAGAGGCCAAGACAGAAAAACCGAATCTTTCTTTACTTATTTGCTACATTAGTCTCATAGTATCAGTGCTAAAACTAAAAAAAAAGAAACACTGTGTTGAACTAAGACTCAAGAGGAGAACCTCCCCAAGAACATGATGGACCACTTAGAGGAACCAAGACTCAAAAAAGATCATCGAAAGACTATGGAGAAGAACCACTGAGAGGAACCAAGACTCAAAAGGAGAATCTCCCAGAGAACCTAGAGAAGAATCAGTGAGAGGACCTGGGACTCATTAGTGGAACCTCCCAGAGAACAGGATGAACCACTTAGAGGAACCAAGACTCTACAGGGGAACCTCCACAAAAGCATAAGGAGCAACTTATAGGAACCAAGACTCAAAAGAAGAAGCTCAATAAAAGCATGATGAAGAACCGCTGAGAGGTACCAAGAGTCAAAAGAAGAAACTCCCTAAGAGCGCGAGGAAGAACCTCTGAGGGGAACCAATACTCAAAAGGAGAAACTCCCTAAAAACACGAGGAAGAACCACTGAGAGGAACCAAGACTCAAAAGGAGAAACTCTCTAAAAACATAAGGAAAAACGGCTTATGGGAAACAAGTGAACCTCTCTAAAAGCATGATGAACAAGTAAGAAGAACCAAGACTCAAAAGAAGATCTTCCCAAGGAGCATGGAGAGGAACCACTTAGAAGAACCAAGACTCAAAAGAAGAATCTTCCTAAAAGCATGAGGAAGAACCATTGAGAGGAACCAGGACTCAACAGTGGTACTTCCCTAAGAGCATGAAAAGTGATTTATAGGAACCTAAACTCAAAAGATCATTAGGTAGAACCACAAAGAGGAACCAAGACTCAAAAACAGAGTCTTCCGTTACTTGTTAGCTCAACAGCCGTGTAGCTCCATTGCTACAACTAAAGAAGCAAACTTCAGACACCAAATCCGTCTTTGCTGGTCGACTATATCCATCATAAAGGGAAGATGGAGGGATTTTTGCCAAACTACTTCTCAGAAGAGAAAGCGAGAGGAAGAAGTGGGTGTGGGGCTAAAATACCCTTGGCGAACTTTTGACGAGCCTTTACCGCAGTTAATAGAGTCTTCAAAAGAGAGTAATTGCTACAAATGGGATTGAGCAATTCCATATTTTCTCAGAGAAATCCGATTCCCAAAACTTCTCAGTGTCTTTGGTGGGAATTTTTTTACATCTATTGATGTTTGACCACTGTGTTTGTCCAGACCTTCCCAGTCCCTCGCCTCCCTCTGGATCCCATAGAACCGTTTCATTAATAACTTCCACATGATATTTTTTAAGAGCTCTTTTAGAAGCTTTGCTGAGCCAGATGTCATACACCACAATGTGATTTTCACCCGCATGAAGAACTAAATGCACCTTGGGGGTTGTTTCTCATCATTCCTGCTGTTTGCAGCCGCTCAGATTGGAGCTGACAGCTCAATCACATCAGAGTCTTAACGTTTTTGGAGCTACTACAGTTATCTGAGTTGAGGAAATTCACAAAACGGGGCAATTGCAGGACCTCGCTGTCAAACACAATCAGGCTGATACCCAGTGTTTTGGCCTGGAACCTAATGCATAGCAATGCCCTACACTACTGTTCAGAAGTTTGGGATCACCCTTCAAAGGTTTGGACTCATTGTTTTCAACTGTATTAAGCTGACTCGGTTGCAGATGAGTAATTGAAGTTATTCCAATGAGCTAATCCCGTTTGACCTTACAGGGTACAAAAATAGGAAAGTAGTGGGGAATGGAGAAATGTTAGAGGTGCTCGGAATGATTAACAGAGCAGTAGATGATTCTAAAATGACTGGGAAAGCTGTAGAACATCAAGAACATCCAGGGATGCCCCTTTTTAAAAAGTGGTCATCAAATCTAGAGAAAAAAAATGATGGCAAATAGAAAATGCCTGCACATTCATGGTCTCTCTGCTACTGAGAGTCTTACAGCCTCTTCTCTCCTCGTTTGCCTTTGACCACTAATAGCTTTAACTTTCGTTGATCTTGGTAAACACCCTGCCTTCCGCTCAATGACTGCTGGGATAGGCTCCAGCATCCCCTGCGACCCAGAAGGATAAGCAGTTTAAAACATTAGTGTTCTTGGTAGACACCAATCAGCCATTGATGGTGTTATCCATGGTGTTCCCCAGGGGTCTGTCCTTGGCCCTCTTCTTTTCATTATCTACATACAGCATTTCCCTTTTGCCAGATCTTTTGTTGCCATGGCAATGTTCTGGAACTGAATCTCAATAAGACTGAAGTTTCCTTTACATAAAGCATCAAACTGATACCCCCCCCCACCCCCCATTTCTCATTTCGCACTTCTCATTTTTCTGCCTCTGAAATATTGCGTGATTTTATCCCGTGCTGAACATGAAAGATGTAGAAATTGGTGCTTTTATATCAGCATGTTTTTATGATTTTAACTCTCTCCTCATTGGTATTTGTGGTAAAACACTCGCTTCAACAGATTCACAGATAAAATGCTTTAATTCTTCATTTTTAAAACGCTGCTCAAAAGTTTCAGATCCTTTATCAGTTGCATTTGCCTTTATCACTATTATGGTGTATTCTGCTACTATGTAAACAAAACATTACTGGCCGTCCTGAAGAAACAATATCTAAAAGTACCTTTTGCTGTTTGGTGGTCTGAATAAAACACCAACAACTATCAAAATTCCAAATGATTCCAAGCTTTTTAAGGGTAACTTGAAAAGGTAAAGAGTCCCAGAAGGAAAGTAGGAGCAGATCAAGCTTGGCGTTTTCCAAAAAGAAAAGCCCTTAAGCTCATAAAGACCCCCGTCTCAAAATAGGTGGCTTTGTTCGATGCGTATTTATGTACAGATGGTGAAAAAGGGATTCCATAACAACCCTTTTATCCATTTGAAACCACTTTTCAAGGCACCTGATGGCTTCCCAGTGAATGCAATGAGCTTGGAATCAGATCACACTGATCCGGAAAGCTGTCTTTCCTGCAGAATGAAGTTAGTTCATTGGAAAAATGTGTGTTTGCCTTAACAGTATTAGCCAAAAGGTTGGACTTGGCTTGAATGTTTTTCTGATCATATATATATATATATATATGAATATTCCCACCCAACAAGATACAGAGCTTGGCTGAAGTTTAGAGACTGAAAATGTTGATGTGCCGTCACCCTGCGATCCTAATTACTATGTGTACTTTGTTAAAAAGTTAATTAGTGGAATGTGTGTCCTCATTAATATTTTGAGCCAATTAGTAGTTGTTGGTGAGTCTAAACAGCTATATTTGCCAGAAGGTCAGTATTTCTGATTGGGGTCATTGCATGTGTTACTCAGTGATGAACCATGAGTATTAGAGCTTGGTCTTCAGTTTGGACCACAAATGTCAAAACATTTAATTCTCATTTCTGTTGGGGCTCCTATGGGATTCCAGTGGTATATTAGCACTGAGCCAACAGTAATTAACATGGACATTTTATGACCATTCTGGGTTAAATGTGGGCATTTAAACCTTGTTAATAACATCCAATGGTTTAGTTCAATCTTGTAACAAACATTAGCATATATTCGACCTTGTACATATCAGCTTTAAAGTGATTTTTCAGGAAAGAGTCCAGGAATAGAGCTGCCCCCACTGTTTTCCATTCCTAGCACCCACCTGGAATTAAAATTAAGATTTGTGTTCTAGATTGAGGCTTGTGTTCCCAGTTAGCGATGTATCTAGAGATTCCAGAAGGTCTAAAATGATGCTTTTGATGAACCTCAATGAACACTTTTATAGACAATACACAACTACAATATACAATACATACAAATAGGAGACATGAATCCATAAACAACTACAATAAATGCTCCTATGCACTAGAATAGGAGATATCAGTCTATAATCAACCACAATAAACACTCCTATACACTAGGAGATATCAGTCCATAACCTAATTAAATGTTCCTATACGCTACAATATATTAGTCCGTAAACAACCTCAGTAAATGCTTCCATACAGTAGAACAAGAGATATTGGTCCACCAACAACCTCAATATTCACTCCTATGCTAGAATAAGAGATATTAGTCTCCAAACCAATCATAATATACACTTCTGTACACTAGAATAGGAGATATTAGTACATAAACACCCTAATGAAATATGGTAGAACAAGAGATATTAGTCCAAAAACAACCTAATTAGACACTCTTATATGCTAGAATAAGAGATATTAGTCCACAAACAACCTAAATTGATGCTCTCATATGCTAGAATAAGAGATATTAGTCCATAAAGAACCTCATTGAATGCTTCTCTGTGCTAGAATAGGACATATTAGTCCAAAAGCAACCTGATAAATCTATCCACTTCAATAAATGCTCCTATACGCTACAATAGGAAATATTAGTTAAAAAATGATCCCATTAAATGTTTGTATACATGGGAATAGGCGATATTACATTAAGGCCTGTGTTCTCAGTCAGTAATATATCTAGAACTTCCAGAAGGCCTAAAATAACGTTTTTGTCATAACATTGGTCCAGTTGGAAATCCAAACGTGATTGGTTGATTCTGTAGTCACTTCCTAATCTGACATGTTAGGCCTTCTGTTGCGTTTCTGAGGGCCTAGCCAATGGGGGAGCTCACTCAGCAGTATCTAAAAGCGGGTGGTCTAAAATTGTGGGTGTGCCCAAACTATTGACTGGTATTGCAGATATGCATGTCGCATTTTATCACACGGCAAAGACAAGAGCCAACATCGTAAGCCCTGCAATTGCTGCACCGAAAAAGTCTGTCCTCCACTCATCCTCACTCGTAACATGCAAATCAAGCAGTTCCGATATTAAAAGGAAAAGCTTCAGGCTACAGAACAGTAAGCGCACTTTAATTATTCAAAGAGAGTTGACATCCTCACCCAAGGTCATAAACACATCACCGTCATGTCGTAATTAAGTGATTTCGCCCCATACATTAGCTAATTCAGTGCAAATTACTCGCCTAGCTTGATCTACTCAAGCAAGGTCCCGTGTTATTACCGGCAGCTTTATGTAGATTGAACTGGAATAATTATGAGGGACAAACTTGGAAATTTGAAGTGCGGTTTGAACACAGACTGGGTCAAGTCATCTTGAGCAAAATAATAACTTCCATTAATAACTGACATAAACTCTACTTAATAACAGCTCCAGAAAATCACTGGTTTCCATCGAGTTCCACAAATTGATGGGGTTTAAACATATACGCTTTGTACGCTGCTCTGCTTTTTCCCATCATGTTTTACATGATAATGAAACTCACCGATTATAGATCTATTCGCAGAATCACAAGGACATGGCAGCCCATGAAAACCTTCAATAAACACTCTTATAGTCGAAAAACAAGAGGAGATATTAGTTCATTAAATGCTCCTATATGCTAGAATAGGGAATACTAGTCTATAAACAACCTCAATATACACTCCTATAAACTAGAAGAGGAGATATCAGTCCATACATATCCACAATATACAAGCCTGTACACTAGAATGAGATATCAGTCCATACATAACTTCAGTATACACTAAAATAGGATATATTAGTCTAGTAATGACCACAATAATGTTCTTATACACTAAAATAGAATATATAAGTCCAAAACCACCCAAAATATACACTGCTATGCACTAAAATAGGAGATATCAGTCCATGCACAATCTCAATAAACACTCCTATATACTAGAATATGAGATATCAGTCTATACACAACCTCAATAAACATACCTAATGCACTAGGAGATATCAGTCCATACACAACCTCATTAAATGCTCCTATACACTAGCATAGGAGATATTAGTCCATAAATGACCACAATAATGTACACTAAAATGGGAGATATTAGTCCATACACAACTTCAATTAACACTTTTGGACACTAGAATGAGATATTAGTCCATAAATGACCTCAATAATGTACACTAAAATGGGAGATATCAGCCCATAAACAACCAAAATGTACATTGCTATACACTAGAATAGTAGATATCAGCCCATAAACAAACTTTCAAAAGTCAGAAGGTTCAGAAATATCTCTATACATCTATACATATGCAAATCTACATACAGCCACCAACAAAGAACAAGATTTTTTGGATATTTTTGCTCAATATCTGTCGTTTCATGGAAAAAAAGGACTTTCTATAGTTATTACATAGTGCGCCCCAATATCCTCTCCAGTGACTCCTCCCAGCTCTGTGACGGCCGTTTACAATATCAGACGATGGCTTCGAAAGGGCTTCTAATATACTATCAAATCAATTAGCGTTCGGCAGGAATGCGGAACGTGGGGCTTTTCAGTCTTTCCTGGCTGCGTTCTTGCTGTTCTACTTCGCGCTGTTTAGGTCTCAGGAGCCGAAAAAGCCTCCCACCCACTGCGGCTGTGCCTTTTCTCCCTCCGCTCATGCTTTCAGTGCGTAATCTTAAAACAGACAGACACGCTTTGCCAAAAAAGCCACGCATCTGCCTTCGCCTCAATCCTGCACTCTGTTTCTGCGGGCCTGGGAAAGAGCTGCCGTAGCGCTGAATCGCGGATAAGCAGCGACTGTAATTGATTAAAGGGGCTGTCTATCTCCGTCACACACTGTGTGTGTGCGCGGCAATCAAGGGGCCCAAGCACGGCACCGCACCCCTGTAGGTCGCTTTGGTGTGAAGAGTTTGTTGTGTGATATTTTTTTTCCTTATCTTTTTCATGTGTGAGAAAGACATTGCGCCAGAAATAGACTGCTTGTTTGCGAGCACCTAAGACTGTGGTGAATAATTCATGTGGACTACATCGTGAGATAAACAGAGGCCTGGCTCTCGCACTGCTGGTATCGATCCAGCATCTATGGAGTTAACATCAAACAGACGTGCTTGGCGTCTGAAGTTTGCTTCCTTAGTTTAGTACTGAAGTTATAAGGCTAATGTAGCTAATGAGCAACTGAAGCAATTACATTTACCAATTAGCACAGTGCTAACTTCACGCTTAAATCATCACTTGCTTAATTTCTAATAGACTTAATTATGTGTGTTTTTATTTTTTTTACATTGTATGATACACTGTTATCATAAGTATGGACATCAGCATAAAGCTAAACAGAGTGGCAGCCAATTGACGTCTGAATTTCTGAATTTTGACTCTACTTTGTCCATTTGTTTTAGAAAACATCATACAGTATCCAGTACGTTTACGAGGCACTATAAAATGAAATATAAAATAATAAACCATCTCAATAAATGCTCATATACACTGGACTAGGACAAATTAGACCTCATTAAACATTCCTGTACTCCAAAATAAGAGAAATAGGAGATATTAGTCCATAAATCAACACAAAAACATTCCTACACAGTAGAATTAGAGATATTAGTTCATAAATCAGCCCAAAAACATTCCTACACAGTAGAATTAGAGATATTAGTTCATAAATGACGTCCATACATAGAGAATAGGAGATATTAGTACATAAATCAGCCCAAAAACATTCCTACACAGTAGAATTAGAGATATTAGTTCATAAATGACATTTATACATAGAGAATAGGAGATATTAGTCCATAAATCAACCCGAAAACATTCCTACACAGTAGAATTAGAGATATTAGTTCATAAATGACATCCGTACATAGAGAATAGGAGATATTAGTCCATAAATCAGCCCAAAAACATTCCAACACAGTAGAATAAGAGATATTAGTTCATAAATGACATCCATACATAGAGAATAGGAGATATTAGTCCATAAATCAGCCCAAAAACATTCCTACACAGTAGAATTAGAGATATTAGTTCATAAATGACATCCGTACATAGAGAATAGGAGATATTAGTCCATAAATCAACCCGAAAACATTCCTACACAGTAGAATTAGAGATATTAGTTCATAAATGACATTTATACATAGAGAATAGGAGATATTAGTCCATAAATCAACCCAAAAACATTCCTACACAGTAGAATTAGAGATATTAGTTCATAAATGACATTCATACATAGAGAATAGGAGATATTAGTCCATAAATCAACCCAAAAACATTCCTACACAGTAGAATTAGAGATAGTAGTTCATAAATGACATCCGTACATAGAGAATAGGAGATATTAGTCCATAAATCAACCCAAAAACATTCCTACACACTAGAAAAAGTGATATTAGTTTATAATTGACCTCAATTCTGTATGCTAGGCTAGAAGATATTAGTCCATAATTGACCTAAACAGACACTCCTGTTTACTAAAATAGGAGATATTAGTCCATAAAAGAACCTCATTAATGCTCCTGTATGCTAGAACAGGAGATATTAGTCCAAGAACAGCCGTAAAATGCACTCCCAATACTACAATGGGAGATATTAGTCCATAAACACCCTAATAATTGCACTTATACACTGGAATTGAAGACATTCGTACATACATGACCTATAAATAGACTTCAATAAACACTCATGTATACTAGAATAAGACATATCAGTTCATAATTGATCTAAATAAACATTTCATATATATATATATATATATATATATATATATATATATATATTTCACTGTTGTTAGAACAAAATCTTGTATCTCCAAAGTGGTCACTTTACAGGAGAAGGCAAAAACATACTCTGCTTTTAATGTAACTCAATGGAACCAGACGTCTTTCCAAGTAATTTTGGGCCGTTTCTTTTGGTCCACTCATCATGAAATTTACAAACAATGTAAAGGACTCCTGAGCTGCTGCTTCAACGCCGTGAGCTGGACACACGCGCGGTGACCTCTGCCGAGGTGATAGATGATCCATGTCCATGTACAGTAATGCGGCTCGGTGGCATTGCAGCTCTCCTCGTGGACGTATAGGAGTGGAGCCTGCGTTTAGATGGTTATCTCTCCGACCGTGGAGCGCCAGGTGTAGCTTTATCAGATGGGAGGTGCTGATGGTCAGGCGTGGCTGACCACGCCTGATTGACGTGGCCTCTTTGTGTGGCTCTAAGCTTCAGCGTCTTTCATCGCGGCCGCGTGGGGGGAATGAAGAGACGTAATGAGATGTGAATATTTATTTATTTATCTATTTATTTATTTATTTATTTATTATTGATGCAGCTCTCAGGCGGAGGAGGACCAGCAGCGATCAGCTGTTCTTCTGCTCCAGCCTTTCTCAGCACTGTTTTCAGCTGAACTGTTTAAATGTCTGGGGGGAAACTTCCCTGTTTATTACAGTTTTCCCTCTGATGCCAAATGGACTTCATCAGCCAAGTCATCTGACCTTAACTGGTCTAGCTTTAAGGCTAATGTAGCTAACAAGACATGGAGTATTTATTAATACTGTTTATAGACACTACTGAGTTTATAAATGTTGTATTTTTAGGGATATTACTGCTTTTACAGACGGTAAAACATATATCTATAAAATGTTTATAGATTTTATCGTTTTTATAGATATTACATTGTATTAGAAATAATGCAGTTTTTACAGATACTACCATTTTTATAGATACTATTGTTTTAGACATATTTTAATAGATACTACTATTTTTATGGATATTACTAGTTTTACTGATTATACCATTTTTATGGATAATATTGTTTTTTTATAGATACTACAGATTTTGTAGATATTACCATTTTATGGATATTACATTGTATTAGAAATAATGCTATTTTTTCAGATACTACCATTTTTATAGATACTATTGTTTTAGACATATTTTAATAGATACTACTATTTTTATGGATATTACTAGTTTTACTGATTATACCATTTTTATGGATAATATTGTTTTTTTTATAGATACTACAGATTTTGTAGATATTACCATTTTATGGATATTACATTGTATTAGAAATAATGCTATTTTTACAGACACTACCATTTTTATAGCTATTTTTATGGGTAATAATGTGCTTATAAATACTAGTTATTTAAAAGTACTATATTACCATTTGAATAGATGCTACTGCTTTAGAGATATTAAGTTTTTAATAGATACCACTGTTTTATGGATATTACTAGTTTTACTGATTATACCATTTTTATGGATAATATTGTTTTTTTATAGATACTACAGATTTTGTAGATATTACCATTTTATGGATATTACATTGTATTAGAAATAATGCTATTTTTTCAGATACTACCATTTTTATAGATACTATTGTTTTAGACATATTTTAATAGATACTACTATTTTTATGGATATTACTAGTTTTACTGATTATACCATTTTTATGGATAATATTGTTTTTTTTATAGATACTACAGATTTTGTAGATATTACCATTTTATGGATATTACATTGTATTAGAAATAATGCTATTTTTACAGACACTACCATTTTTATAGCTATTTTTATGGGTAATAATGTGCTTATAAATACTAGTTATTTAAAAGTACTATATTACCATTTGAATAGATGCTACTGCTTTAGAGATATTAAGTTTTTAATAGATACCACTGTTTTATGGATATTACTAGTTTTACTGATTATACCATTTTTATGGATAATATTGTTTTTTTATAGATACTACAGATTTTGTAGATATTACCATTTTATGGATATTACATTGTATTAGAAATAATGCTATTTTTTCAGATACTACCATTTTTATAGATACTATTGTTTTAGACATATTTTAATAGATACTACTATTTTTATGGATATTACTAGTTTTACTGATTATACCATTTTTATGGATAATATTGTTTTTTTATAGATACTACAGATTTTGTAGATATTACCATTTTATGGATATTACATTGTATTAGAAATAATGCTATTTTTTCAGATACTACCATTTTTATAGATACTATTGTTTTAGACATATTTTAATAGATACTACTATTTTTATGGATATTACTAGTTTTACTGATTATACCATTTTTATGGATAATATTGTTTTTTTATAGATACTACAGATTTTGTAGATATTACCATTTTGTGGATATTACATTGTATTAGAAATAATGCTATTTTTACAGATACTACCATTTTTATAGATACTATTGTTTTAGACATATTTTAATAGATACTACTATTTTTATGGATATTACTAGTTTTACTGATTATACCATTTTTATGGATAATATTGTTTTTTTTATAGATACTACAGATTTTGTAGATATTACCATTTTATGGATATTACATTGTATTAGAAATAATGCTATTTTTACAGACACTACCATTTTTATAGCTATTTTTATGGGTAATAATGTGCTTATAAATACTAGTTATTTAAAATACTATATTACCATTTGAATAGATGCTACTGCTTTAGAGATATTAAGTTTTTAATAGATACCACTGTTTTTTGGACATTACTAGTTTTATTGATTATACCATTTTTCATCGATAATATTGTTTTTATAGATACTACAATTTTTTTATACTACCATTTTTATGCTACTACTTTTATAGATATAATCATTTTTGTATACATATTACAGTTTCTACGCATATTACTGTTTTTTATAGTTATTACTGTCATTTAAAATGTTATTTACACATATTTTATAGATATCATCATAAAATATTTATAAGCATGACATTTATACATATCACTTCTTTATAAATATTATAGATATTGTTGTAATATGATGTTAGCTACATTAGCTTCATATCTCCAGTGTTACAACTAAAGAACCAAAGTTCAGAAACTAAATGCATCCTGGCTGGAGTTCTAGATATTGTGTGTTAAAATGTGAGATACACAATCCTACGTACTAGATCAGTATGTTGGGTAACAGAATGGTGAGTTCCAAGACAGTTTGACTAATTGACTGAAATGCTCAACAGGTTCTAGATATTAACTGAATAAGTTGCAAGACACAATATTTAAAGTGCTGTGTAATTATTTCTTATGAAAGTATCGAGACAATCTAAGTCACACTGAAGTTCTAAACGAGTTCTAGATACTAAGCAGATAAATAGCTTAGTAAGGTATCTCATAAACAGATAAGTTAGTGTACCAAGGTTCTAAATACAAACAAACGGGAAAACAAAACACGGAATAAAAGGGCTCTACAATGGCATAACAGGCTCACACCTACCCTGTTAATATCTAGAACCTGCATTACAGTGCAGTTATGTTCAACTGTCTTGAAATAATTATGTGACCGAAAATAAATACACAATATTTTTTAGTTTGTTTCTCACATCGACCAGGTTAACATCGTAGAACTTACTGCAAAAGTTATGGAAACTTGCTTTTTTGGCAAAAGATTCCTTTAAAATTGATTTTACACATGTGCTTCTGATCCGTCCCGCTGGTCCAGCTGATCCAGTTTAGCCCCATGTCTGGTCTTAGAGACCTATGGAGGTTAACATTTAGCCCCACCGCTAATCTAACCCATCTGGCTCTGACGCTCAGATGCTCCTGAAGATGGTAATTAGCGTAATCAGTTCAAGGCCCTGAAGGCTCGGAGTTTGATTCCCATGGGAAACACGGAAAACCTGACACTTCTCTTCATTATACATAAACAATCATCTGTAATGATGCACTTATCAAGCTTCCTGAATGCTGCACTGTCTCAGTTGCTCAGGCTCTTCACCATTGGAGAGGTCACCTTAAATACTGTGGCTGGGATGCCGACTGAAGAAAGTAGAGTTTAAAGAAGTGGTGCAGCAAAAAAATTGAATTTGTTTAACTACCCCTTAACTTTTATTGATGCTGTGACATAATCTTACCTATTAAAATACACAGGATTTTACAGTATTGGGCTCAATTTTGGGCCATTCATCTTGGCAAACTGTCATAAGTTGCCCAAAGCTATGAGGGTCCCTATGATGGACTAGTTTCAAATTCTTCCATACATTTTTAAAGGGACTGAAGCCATGTAAGAACCTTGACCTTCTTTTTTTAGAAGCCAGTCTTGAGTTATTTTGTCTGTATGTTGTTGAAACATCCTTCTTCTTAGATTCAGTTGGGCAATGAGATTAAATCTCCTGTAACATTACAAGACCAACAGTGAAGCATGGTGGTGGGAGCATCATGATATATATGTATATATATATATATATATATGTGTACTATATCTGTTTGCATACTATAACATTACCATCCAAATCATACTATGGTGCATCCATGAGAGAACAAAAAAACAACAAATCAATAAATTGTTCAATACAAGAGAAATACAGAAGTTTTACAAATGCTAAGGTAAACACAATAAAACCTCAAAAACACCCAAGAAGCACCTTTGAAAGTCTACACTTAACTAAACTGCTAAGTGGCAAAAAAGAATATATATGATTAAAAGATAAATGACTTCTCAGAACTTATTGAAGAGGCTAAGGCTAGTAGCTCTAACCTGTGGAAGCCCATCAACTGTTCAACCAACTCAAACAGAGAATAAAGCAGCTGAGAACAAACAATGACTATATTTCCAATAACGCAATAATGGTCAATGAATTTAATGCTTTTTCGTAGAATTGGTGCAGGAACCTATGAACAGTTTAGAATTTAGAGAGCCGACACCCAACATCCTGGGCAAAATTTGAACCTTGAAAAAGTTCTGAGTAACCTCAGCAACTCAAAGGCCAAACGCATCCAGAATCTTGATTCTGCCCTGAGAAAGAAAATTAGGACTCAAACGGCCGAGCCAATAACTTTTCAATGAAAACATAACTTTCGCTGAGAGCTGGAAAACAGCTGTTATCAGTCCAGACGTGACATGTAATTACAGAGCTATTACCATTCTCCCAGTCGTCTCCAGGATCCTGGAAAAATTTGTAATCATACATCTAGAGACAAATCAATTACTGCATCAACAACAATTCAGATCCAGACACTCCTACAGTGACTGCTGACTGAAAAAGGGTCTTTTGGATAAAGGTCACATTGTAGGAGCACTTTTCTTGGTTTTAAAGGCTTTTAATATGGTTAACTGCAACATGCTGATGTCCAATATTTCCCAAATTTCTGTTTTTTTTAACATGCAACACAATTATTTGGCTTATAACTCAGCGGGAAAAGTGCAACATGTAAAGGTCAGTGGGGAAAAGTCCGCCCTCCATGCCAATAGCTTGGGGATACCCCCAGGCTCAGTTCTAGGCCCTCTGCCGTTTAGCATGTATATCAACGACCTCCCCGAGAGATGTCCTCGGTTTGTTTGGCTGCCAAGTGTCCCCTGATGATATGATCATCTATACATCTGCCAGACAAACTAGCAAAGCTGCTGACCAGCTTACTGAATTACTACATACTGTATTGTAACGGCTTGAGTCCTCTTACTTAACACTGAATGAAAAATGACTTTTTCTATACATAAACAAAGCAAAAATTAAGCATTAATGGCAAAAATAAAAGCACTAATCACACTGCATCTGGTGCTCATGCAGTTTGCTTGAGGCTAATTGGTGGGGTATTGGTTCATATTATTTTTTAGCTATAATTAGCCTCCAAACCTCAGTCCCCAAACCTGACTTGGCTGATTCGCTAAATTTGGGGAAATCCTTTAACGCCCTAGAAAGATCCGCTGGTAATATTCCCTCAGCATTGCTGTGTAAAGCTGGCCTTTGGGGCTCTCATGAATGAGCTGAATCAAGACAAATTTAAATATTACGTCTATCAAAGTTAAGACATGAAGTCATTTCAATTACACAATGCTTAATCCATTTCCACCCGGCCTGTACAGTGAATGTAAAGTTATCTGCTAGTCCAGACTATTGGTCAGTGACAAATGAGAATGGGGGACGGGGACAGTTTAATAATCACCAAAGGGGGTTTCGGCTGCACAAATCCCAATATCTGCTGATAAAACCATTAGATTAGGCTGTTTCATATAAGCTGAGATGAGATTTGCTCCCAAGATGAGATTCGCTACAAAGCTATTTTCAGTTATGCTGAGTTTTAGCAGAATATATAACCTTCTGTTTTACCCACTTATTCTCTTACAGCGAGGAAATTTCATGGGATAACAGCTTCAAGCCTGGGGTCTTTTTGTTAAGGAACGTTATATTGCAGTCTAAGCCGAGTGCACTGCCTCCATTGATGTTTCACCATCAGTGTACGCTTTAATCAATGGCTAAAATGATCATTTGGAGAAAAATCTAATGTATTTCGTTTTTTCTCCTCATCCTAAGTGTACGCAGCCAGCCATGACATGTCTGGTGTCTCACCCCCTCTGAGGGGGTTGGATTTTTCCCAGATTTACCCAGAGAAAGACCATCCTACCCACCCAAAGGAGACCATTCTACCCACCCAGAGAAACCATCCTTCCAACCCAGAAAGAGAGACCATCCAGCACACCCAGAGAGAGACCATTCTACCAACCTAAAGAAAGACCATCCTACAAACCCAGAAAGAGAGACCAGCCAGCACACCCAGAGAGAGACCATTCTACCAACCTAAAGAAAGACCATCCTACAAAGCCAGAAAGAGAGACCATGCAGCACACCCAGAGAGAGACCATTCTACCAACCTAAAGAAAGACCATCCTACAAAGCCAGAAAGAGAGACCATGCAGCACACCCAGAGAGAGACCATTCTACCAACCTAAAGAAAGACCATCCTACAAAGCCAGAAAGAGAGACCATGCAGCACACCCAGAGAGAGACCATTCTACCAACCTAAAGAAAGACCATCCTACAAACCCATAAAGAGAGACCATCCAGCACACCCAGAGAGAGACCATTCTACCAACCTAAAAAAAAGAAAGACCATCCTACAAAGCCAGAGAAAGAGCCGGTCCTTCCCACTCAGAAAAAAACATCCTACCCACCCAAAGTTGACCATTCTACCCACCCAGAGAGACCATTCTTCCAACCCAGAAAGAGAGACCATCCAGCACACCCAGAGTGAGACCATTCTACCAACCTAAAGAAAGACCATCCTACCCACCCAGAGACACAGGACAATTACAGTCCGTAGGACTCCTGGCTATGAATAGCTGTGACATTATTATTTATGACCTCCTGAAGATGAGGTCAACACATAGATGATTGTCATTTCATTAGATTCTCACTGGAGCTAAGAGGCTAAAATAAATAAAATAAGAAATAGATGCTTATTCTACATTTCATTAAAGCCCGTAACTCCCAATTTACAACGTCTGAGCAGGAAAAACTAAGGAAAACTGTGAATTCCTGCTCAGCACACTGGAAAACGTCCTCAATTGCAAGTTCAGCATGTGACCTCATATCTGCATCGTTCCTCACACCATTAACGGGAAGTACCACTTCTCAGACAAAGCTTACTTAAAAGGGGATTTGAGACCAAGAAAGAAGATTTGAGATGTTTGTGATTTGGACAATAAATCTGTTTATGAGATCTCTGTGCTTGGACAGTGCAAACAGAGGACAAGCTTTCCTAAACGCTTCCATGTTTTCCAACTTCGGTACCTCTGCTTCACTTGACGATGGGGTTTCTGACACTGCATGATACACTGCTATCTATAAACACAGTGTTCCAGGTGGCTGCTACTGTGTTTAGCTATGCGAATGTACTGCAGTCCATGTTTATCGATGACAGTGCAGCATTCTGTGTTAGGAACCGCACAATCAAGTCTAATTGTGAGACTGAACTCCTCCACATGGTTTGAGACCAGTGTGGGATGAATTCTAATTGGTGTGTATGTTTCCAACACTTGTTAGCTACAGCTTCATGGCTCCAGACACTGAACACTGCATTTGAGAGAAGATGGAATGCTGTAAACATTCGTTTTTTTGCAGAACTATTCCTTTAAGTTTATGAAATCATCTGAGCGGCACTCTGAAGGTTTCTGAAATCCATCTCCGCTGCTGAGAATCCAAAAAAACAACCAAGGTAGGAAGCCGTGTCATCATCGTGGCGCCTTATTCCCACCCCGAGCTAATTCCTAATCCGAATCTATTATATACAGCTCGAGTGTATAGCGGGACAGCGCAGCTCCTTCAAATGTTGTTTAGCTCTTCTTCTCGCACCACGTAAGTTCCACAGTGACGATGTCACCCGTGATCTGTAGAGCTGTCAGCGTCGGGACAAAGCCGAGCAGGCGGCAGGGCACTTCAAAGCAGAACCTCGCAGATGGGGGGGCCAGATAGCGAGGCCGAGTTAAGGTGAAAGGGGGAAGGAACAAAATTATCTGGAGGTGCCATCTGGAATGTGAGCTAACCTAAAGGCATGCAGAGACATGAAGTCTACCTCGGGGCCACAAGGAACAGCTCGAGGGCCTCCGCCCCCCACACCCGGCCAATTTCATGTGCTACTTTGGCATTCCGTGTCCCGTCTCTGAGGTTTTTCTTCCTAAAGTGAAACCATGTCTTTGTTTTGATGTCACCAGCAGGTCGTCCATGAGATTATGAGATTAGAACGGTTTCAGAGTAACAGACAGTAACCAAACTGACAACAAACAAACAAACAGCAGGCTTGTGACGGGACGCCTCCCACATTTTGAATACCACACGCCTCAAGACTCATTGAGCTGAAATGCAGTCACAATAGCAATACAATGTAAATTAAATGGAGGTCAATGGCCAGACGCAGAGCAATGTGCCCAGTGGCCACTATTTAATTTACAGTTGGTCAAAAAAAAACACATTTTGTTGATATTCTAAATGGAAATAAGTCAACACGTCCACATCTACAGAGAATACACCTGAATATGACACTTTCCTGCTAATTTGAGTGCACGTTTTTTTAACATACTGGGGAAAAAAAAGAAAGAAAAAACCTTTGGCACAAAGCCAACTTTGATTATTTTTTTCTCCCAAATGATCAAATTCAGCAAAGGAAAACTGTGCATTAGAAAATCGACAGCAACGTGGACTTTACCCGGGGCGCCAAAACATTTGCACACGACCGTATTAAAGGAACGCTTCAGTGTTTTTCAACCTAACCTCTGTTTGCAGCAACTATGGGTTCCTACTGTGTTTATTGAAGGAATAGTGCTCTAGTGCTTTCAAACCTAACCTCTATGTGCTGCATCTATAACACGTGGACAATTAGCTTTTACAGTCATTTCCCTGTACTTATACACATGTTTGTAGCCAGTGTTTTCTGTTCTACTGATAAGCACAGAGCAATTGTTGTTAATGGTAATGATCCATGTGTTATAGATAATAGCACATAGAGCTTAGGTTCAAACACGCTGGACTATTCCTTTAATAAGTACAATAGAAACCAATGGGCAGATGCTGAAGCATGTAGTACATACTATTCTATTTACTGAAGTAATACTCCAGCGCACCTCTATCTGCCATATCTACATACGATCGAATACCAAAGACCATTTCTCTGCACAGAGAAGACATTAACCTGAACGTATGACATCTGAAACCAATGAAGCATCTGCCCATCTGCTTGTATTGGTTTATTAAAGGAATACTCCAGCCTGATGTCTCTCTGCTGCATAGCATATGCTTGATTACCATTGACTTTCATTTCCCAGGACTAAGCAGAAACCTGTTGATTCAGAATGCACGTAGAATGGAAGTCAATGGGCACATGCTGTAGCACCTGCCCACTGGATCCTGTTGTGTTTATTAACGGAATACTCCGGTATTTTTCGGCAGATTCTCCGTCTACGGCATTGGTGGAATATGGACAAACCACCGTGGACAGTCATTTGTCTGTAGTTAGCGAAATAACCGAAGTGCACTTTTAATCAAATCCAAATAAGCACCTGCCCACTGGATCATGGAACATGCTGATCTGAAATTTGCTTATAATGGAAGTCAAGGGGAACAGGCTGCAACACCTGCCCATTGAATTCCATTGGGGTTATTAACAGAATAATCCGGGATTTCTCTTTTCATCAGAGAACACACGAGATTAAGAGTTCAGCACTGCAACACCAGTGGAGCAAAGCGAATTTGTTCACAGTGGTGGTGATGGGAACCAGACGTCCCCCTCTAAAAGCTCCTCACAGTGGTGGTGATGGGAACCAGACGTCCCTCTAAAAGCTCCTCACAGTGGTGGTGATGGGAACCAGACGTCCCTCTAAAAGCTCCTCACAGTGGTGGTGATGGGAACCAGGCGTCCCCCTCTAAAAGCTTCTCACAGTGGTGGTGATGGGAACCAGACGTCCCCGTCTAAAAGCTCCTCACAGTGGTGGTGATGGGAACCAGACGTCCCTCTAAAAGCTCCTCACAGTGGTGGTGATGGGAACCAGGCGTCCCCCTCTAAAAGCTCCTCACAGTGGTGGTGATGGGAACCGGACGTCCCCCTCTAAAAGCTCCTCACAGTGGTGGTGATGGGAACCAGACGTCCCTCTAAAAGCTCCTCACAGTGGTGATGATGGGAACCAGACGTCCCCCTCTAAAAGCTCCTCACAGTGGTGGTGATGGGAACCAGACGTCCCCCTCTAAAAGCTCCTCACAGAAAGTTCCTACATGAACTGGTTCTGAATTCACTGCCTGATGACTGAGACGCTGTTTTATGAGAGTTTAGAGAACTTCAACTCCATTCATGGTGGAGGGAGACATGCAGGGCGCTGTGCGGCAAAATAGTCCCCAAAGAAAACTCATTATTCCAGATTTTCCACTGTTTTCCATCATCAACATTCCATATAAGCTCAGGAGACTCGTGTAGGTTCTCTGGTGGTTCTGGACGGTAAATAAAATGTGTTTTGTAGATGTTACGTAGAAAAGCCGGAGGAAGGCAGTGATGGATTTAAATTACACTCACTCATGGTGTCTTTTTTATAGCGCTCATCCGTAATGAGTCACAGCTTTGAATCTCAGTGTTGCTCGGGAACGGCAGCAGGTCAAAAAGCCAGATGCATTAATAATGGCCTTGTCCCAAATGATGCTCTTGCGGTCCTCATTTGTGTGCACCTGTGAGTACTGTGAGGGCGCAGGGTGTCCCATTTCTTATTTCGGCGCTTAAATTGGTGCTCAGAAGTGCCCTCTATGTGGGTGCACACTCCGGAAAAGCCCTTATCGATGCAGACTCAGAAGCAGTCCTTGAGAATTCCTTGAGATTCAGTCGAGGACCAGTCAGAGTGAACAGTATTTGCTTAGCCTACCAGTGCGGAACCTCCAGAGAAGGCCTAATGATTTCTATGAAATATTAAATAGATATTTTTCATTTTCACTTAACAGACTAATACTACTTGTATTTAAACGCAAATATCGTAGCAGTACTCATTTTATTGTTCAGGTTTGGTTGGAAATGAAAGGGTCACATCCATTAAACACCCAATGCAAATTCATCCAGTCAGGACTGTTTTCTCCATAGTATGTAGACAGATGCAGCCAGGCGAGCTCTCCCATTGGTTAGGGCTTCAGGAGCTGGACAGAAAGCCTTTCACATTAGACGCCTACATAATTAGAGAGTCACACTTTGATTTACAATGAGGCCAATTTAGAGAACAACACCCTTGTCCTTCTGGAAGTTCTAGGTATATAAGTAGCTGTGTGTAGTAAGTCATAGTCTAATCAGGTTCCTGGTGGTTGTTAGGAATGGAAAACGGCAGCAGCAGCTCTATACCAGGACGAGGAGTCGCTGTGAAACTCATACATACAAGCTCACATATATGATAATGTCTGTTACAAACTTCAAACAAAGCAAACTGAACTTTTACAAATGCCAAGTGTGTGCGTTCAACCTAGAATTGCCATTGGCTAGTAGAATCACATACGGGCACTAGAAGGAATTAGCCTTATCGTAGTGGTCTTTTTCCTAGTTTTGTGACTGAGTTGTGATATTTATGGTCCAAATTGAAGGCCCAGCTCTAACAGTCACAACCGAATCGAAGCACCATCTCGTTCTCCTGCAAAGTCTTCAGGAAATCCACACTAGGATGGTCAAATCTTCTCGTCAAGACAATAACAAAGTAGACTAAACTTGAGAGGCCTAGCTATTCATTTCCATGTGTGTAAATGATCTCAGATGCAGAAAAAGAACGGCACTCGTACTGAAATGCCCGGCAGACTAATAATAACCTTATGAACATTAGAAAGAAGCTCATACAGCCTACCGTTCTCCACCTCATGGGCCAGTTGATCACAACACGTCTTGGTTTTGTTGTCCTGTGTTTGTCTCAGCAGGCTTATTACGTGGAATAAGCTTCGTTGCGGTTGTTATTTGTTTTAAATGGCGGGAGTTTTCGTTGCTGGGTGGCCCAGTGGGTAACACTGTTGTCTCACAGTAAGACGGGTCTGGGTTCGATTCCCCGGCCGGGTAACCAAGGTTCTTCCTGTGTGGATTGTACATATCGCTGTTGTTGGAAGAAAAACTTGTACCTTCAGTTTTTGGCATCATTTGAAAATACAGTACCTGTTGTCCTTCACATTGTGTGTAAAGTTCATGATGAATGGACCAATAGAAATGACCAAAAATTACTTCTTTAAAATCTGGTTCCATTGACTTCCATTAAACGTAAAGTGTGTTTTTTCCTTCTCCTGTAAAGTTCCCATTTTGGAGATACGAGGTTTTCTCCCGACAACGGCGATATTCTTCCTGTGTCTGACTGGTTGTCCCCATTCAGTCAGACTAATTGGACATGCTAAAGTGTTTATGTGAATGATATATATGTATATATATTTGTCCAGGGTGTTCCCTGCCTTCTGCCCAGTGACCACTGGGACAGGCTCAATGGGCTCAAGCCTAAAAGCCTAAAAAATTCAACCCCTCTGAAGGGCAATTCACTGCTATCAATCATATTATAGCATATCGCTGCTGTCGGAACAAAACCTTGGTAACTTTTCAGGAGAAGGAAAAAACCTGCTCTACTTTTAATGTAAGTCAGAGGATCCAGACCTTTTGGGTCGTTTCTTTTGGTCCATTCGTCATGGAATTTACACACAATGGAAAGTGTTAACAGGGCATTATGCCAAAAAGTGAACGCCAGAATCGGAGATGTGAGGTGAGGACCTTTCATCTACATTTGACTTCTGCTTCAACAGCTTTGATCCTGGACTTTTTGTCTTCTGCGAAACGCAACAACAGATAACGTTACAGCAGAGGCGTCTCGATCGCCGCAGTTGGATCACGTCGAGCGGAAGTTAATGCCAAGTTTAAACAAGGTCTTTTTTGTGCGCATGGCCTCGCTTCTATTCCATAAGGATGAATGGCAGCAGTAGTTCAGCTCGATTCGCCCTGCAGCTGATTGCGAGCCAGTAGCTCTGGCATTACGATCAGAGCGACAATGAGGAGGAAACCACACATCATTGAACACGGAAAAACGTCCAGACCATCTGTGGCTCCAGCGGCGATGTTGTACCAACATACTGAGCTTCTCCGCTGCTATTCTGAGCCTCAGAGTGACAAGGTGGCTGGTTGTCCAGGGCTTGTTCTGTCCGGGCCGATACAGTGGAGCTCACTGGAGAGGCTTTAGCACTGGCGACTGTGCGCCATTAAATATTCAGTGTCCGTGGAGATAAAATTGGACCAAATTGGAAGTGTCCTGCAGTTTAAATAATTCAGGGGAGGTATTCCATTGATGACAGAGAAGCCTGTATTATTAACTTCTTAGACTTCTTCCTCCCAAGACTAGTTTTGCGTGTGCTAAGACTCTGGAAATCAGGCTGTAACTGGACTATAATGCAACCCAAATGTTATATTAAGTGCTATATTAGTAGTTATAACCATAACTTTAACAGTACAGTAGCTGCTAATAATGGCTTTAATTCGTTTTAGATTATAAAACGCATTCCCTGCAGGCTCAGCAAACGTCTGCTAGCCCTGTTTAAGCCTAATGTCAAATATCAATCAAAAAAAGGAAAATTTTATCAGAAATGTTCCGAGTTTCCTCGGGAACCAATAAGAAACCCAGATTAGGGTTTTTAACCAGTCATTGTGTTTCACGTCTCGAGGTGTGCGTTCAAATTGAGTCACTAGCCTCTGAGGTGTAAGTCTGAGTCTCAAGTCTCTCAAGTGTGAGTCCAAGTCGAGTTTTGAGTCTCTGAGACGTGAGTCCGGTCTTGAGAGTCGCACCTTGAGTCTTTGAGGTGCCTGTCCATGTTGAGTCTCAAGTCTCTGAGCTGTGAGTCTGAGTCAAGTCAAGAGTATCTCGAATATCTAAGGTCTGATTCCAATCTTGAGCCTCGGATATACAAGTCAAGACTGTAGTCTCGGAGGTAGTCTGACTTAAGTTACTAGTCTCTGAGTTGTGAGTCAAGTCACGAGTCTCTTCGCCCAAGTCTACGTCTCGAGTCCAAGTTTTTAGTCGAAGTTTTGAAGGTGCAAACCAGAGTCGAATCTCGAGTACCCAGAGGCGTGAGTCCGAGTCAAGCCTCAAGTCTCTGAGGTGTGAGCCCAAGTCAAGTTTATGAGGTGCGAGTCTAAGTCAGTTCTCAAGTCTCTGAGATGCAGGTCCGAGTCATGTCTCAAGTTTAGAGCTTCTTGAGTAAGTCTGAGTCAAATCTTGAGTCTCTGATGCGTCGACGCTTTAGTCTCTGAGATGTTGAGTCTGAGTGAAGTCAGGAGACTCGGAGGTGCAAGTCTAAGTCAGGTGTCTGCGGTACAAGTCTAAATCAAGTCTTGAGTCTGAGTTTTGAGTCTAAGTCAAGTTTAGAGTCTCAGAGGTGCGAGTCTGAGTCTACTCTAGAGCCTCTGAGGTCTAGAATACTATCAAAACTGCAGTCTAACAAACCTTTTGTACCTGTTTTTTTAGGTTTCTCATAAAATTTGCTTTGTGCCTTTAATGCCTTGCCTTATTTATTTATTTATTTATTTATTTATGTATTTATTTATGTATTTATTCATTGCACTTAGCATGTCAGTTATGTCCAGTAAATGGAGTAATTTGGTAACCGGCAGTTCTACTAAAATACTCATTATTTGGTAGAATAGCAGGCAGAATCGAACCCGTTAGGTCAGAAGGCAAAGGTCTTATTTACTCTGCCAATTTTGGGCAAGCTCAAACTCCACGACTCTTAAGTCTGGAGTCTGAGTCTAATTGCGAGTCGGTCAACATGCGACTTGAGTTCCCATCTCTGGGGTTGGTAAACCTGCTTGTTTTTCCACTAACCAATTGTGATGCTGTCACGAATCCACCGAGTCCCAGGTTGGATTCGGACTCGATCGCCCAGACTCCTCCAGGAGACCCCCTGACCACTGACATGACCATACTCTCCAATCAGTGCTCTAGATCTCCAGAATCATCTAGATCAAATCTAGATCAAATCTAGATCAACTGAACTCTGAACCATTAGCCAACCGTGTTTGCACATTGTGGAATTAGACCTTAGACCCACTAGTGAAGGCACACACTTGAGGGCAGTGAGCACACTTGCCCAGAGCAGTGGGCAGCCCTATCCACAGCGCCCAGGGAGCAGTTGGGGGTTAGGTGTCTTGCTCAAGGACACCTCAGTCAGCTGGAGGTAGTTCGTGTATGTGACCGTGCCATCAGCCGAATTTGCCAGGCTTTTGCTTCAACTCTTCCTGGCTGGCAGCAGTTAGCATTAGGGCTGTGTGGAGTGTTTGCAGAGCCTCTCAGGGGTACGGATCCGCGCGAGATTCCAGATCCAACTTCTTATTTGACACTTTTCAGCAATGTAAACATGTCATATGTGCGCGTGCCATGCGTTGGCATGCCTAGCACCCGGCCTTATGTTTGGATAAGAGCAAATTGCCAAACAGGTACACAGAGGAACGTTGACTGGAAGCTGACAAGCTACCTTTGGACTCACATGGCGCAAAGACAAATCCTAAAGATAGTGATGGATGGCAAAGACACGGAGGGGAGGTGTGAACGGCGTGTGTCCCAAATATGTTACTGCTCACTGAGATCTGGAAGAACGGAGATGGCGACGCTGACACATTTGGGTCATCGAGGGGATTTTTATCTCCACGGGAGGTGTGGAGCGTCGAGTTCGGAGACACACAGCGTTCTCCCAGAACAGTGGGAGTGCTGTGAGGACCACCGGGAGTGGATCCCAGCGTTTCACCGGGCGGCAGGGTTGTGTTTTCAGTCTTTCAAGCCGCGGCGTTTAAAGCTACATAAACGGTTAAGGCAGCGGAGGATGTAGCTCCGTTTTTCCTAAATTAATACGTCTGCTTATTCGCCCAAATGAATTCTGTGGTTCACTGCGCAAAGTTGGAGAACTCAGAGAAAGTTGGCTCCCCTTAATACCTTCCCGAGCTCCCTTCAGCCTCCCTGCCTAATATTAAATCACTTCTTCTAAGAAGATTAGGCCGAACCTCTGAGCCGCGGGCCAAATAAATTCATTTATTTTGTGCGGAACGTCGGCACTGGGGAGCAGCCACGTTGGATAATGTGGCAAATGTTCTGTTACGTTCTGCGAGGAAATTAAGAGGAGAACTTCTACAGATCAGACGGAACGGCGCAGAACGATTCTCTGAATTTAATTTGAGCTGTTTAAGGTTTAAGCTCATGCAAACGTGACGACTGATGTTCCAGCGTGGAGCTGCTGGATGTGTTGAATAATCCGCATGTACTGAATAAAGAACATTGTGCTAGAGTGTATAGAAGAAATCAGAGGCTAATAGGGAGAAAAAGAACAGGGAGTGGCAATAATAATAATAATAATAATAATAATAATAATAATAATAATAATAATAATTAGATTAAATTGGTATATTTAGCTCATTAGTCAATGTTTTTCAGTTTTTGCAGCTGAGCAGTGAAAAATCGAACCTTCAGACACGCCGACGTACGACACAAGACGCGCCCCTCCCAGCTGACAGACCTGTCAGTCACTGTAACCGCCTGAGAGCAGGCCTGACTCTGCCTCACAGGTGGGGTTGTGATGGAGGCTGAACTTTAGCAGGAGCTTTATTACACCCCACACTAAAGAAAACTCATTAGAGCGGCGGAGACAGGCAGAGCCGAGACGAGCAGGCTCTTCTCCGCTCTAAGCCCGGATTACGGCTCCTCATAATGAGGACCGTCATTTGCTGGGAAATAAAAAATGGTCCCGTCGAAGGATCAGATCAGCGGAAGCTGTGATCTGGCTTTGACTGATAGCGCCGTGGCACGTCAGTCCTGATCACATCGGGCTGAATTATTGAGTCGGCGAGTGAGTGAGTGTGTGTGAGTGTGTGTGAGTGTGTGTGTGTGAGTGTGTGTGTGTGTGTGAGTGAGTGTGTGTGAGTGTGTGTGAGTGTGTGAGTGAGTGTGTGTGAGAGTGTGTGTGTGTGAGAGTGTGTGAGAGTGTGTGTGTGTGAGTGAGTGTGTGTGTCTTTATTAGAACTTTTATTAGAAACAGCCACCTTGCGCTTCCACTCACTGGCCACTTTATTAGAAACACCTCCTGTGTGTAGGTTCTGGACGTGTTCCAGAACGCACTGCCCAGTATGCCGAGACTGGGACGCGAGCACAATGGCGGGTTATGAAAGATTAAAATGCTGTGATTTATGGGCTCCCGGAGGGAGAGGACGTGGGAGGGAGGCATGCAGAGTGCGGAAGATAAACCCTGCTGGATTAAGAGGCCCTGCAGGAGCCGCACTGTGATCATGAAGACCACAGAGACGTCCAGAGGATTACTGTCCTGCTCTCTTTGTTTTAGATGTCCTACTGTGCAGCTCAGCAGCACTGAAGGAGAGAGAAACGTAAATATTAAGACGATTGTTTCAACAAAGAATCACGAGTTCACACACACACACACATACACACCCACACACACACACACACACACACATCTGGATAATCCACACAGACCTGCTTAGGAAAACAAACCAAGCGCAGATCACGACTTGTTTGATAACATAACAGTGTCTGACGCACAGTAGCTACTGCAGAGAAAACAACAGGACAGTGACCCACACACACACACACACACACACACACACACACACACACACACACACACACACACATAACTACACAAGGGTCAACTCTCATTCTGGCGAATTACACTTACTACATATCTGTCAACCTCCATCTGTCTGTCTGTCAATCTAACATTACTAATAATTCATAATGATCAATTTTATTAATCCAGCTCTTTTCATGCTGGTGGCAGTTCAAAGTGCTTTACAGGCAGATGTTAAAATGAAATACTAATACTAGAAATCATAAGCACTAACTGAGAATCGTCTAAGAAAACGACCGATCAAATTAAAAGAGTTTTACTGCAGCTCCGAGTTAAAGATCCACGTTTTCAGATGTTTATTAAAAGTGAGCTCTGAGCTCGACTGCCTAATAAAAGCTGAACTGAGCTCCAGTTTAGGAGCAGAAGAACTCAGAGTCTCTCCACGTTTTCCAGGTGTTACTGAAGGTGTTTGTAGGTCAGAATCTGCTGATCTAAGATCATAAACAGACACACTCTGTGATGTAAGCGGAGCTTCAAGGTCATTTAGAGCTTTAAAAACTAGTAGCAGAGCTTTAAACTCTGTCCTGAGCGATTCAGGCAGCCAGTGCAGCTCTTTTAAAGCGGACTGATCTCATCTCTGTGTGTCGTTTTCGTTAGGATGCTGCTGCGTTTTGTCCGAGCTGTAAAGGATGTATTGTCTTCTTAGGAAGTTCAGTATGAAGACATTACAGTGATCAACTCTGCTGGAATAAAACCAATGAGCAGGTTTCTCTGCGTCGCTCTGAGAGGGAAAAGGCTGAACTTTAGCGATTTTCTCAGATGATGAAAAGCTGCTTTAGTGACTGTGTTTACATGCAGATTAAACAGAGCTCAGAGTCTAAGATCACTCCCAGGTTTTGTACCTCAGGCTTGGTAGATGAAGCTAAAGAGCCAAGCTTCTCTGAGTTTCTGTTCCAACGTTCAGTATTTCAGTTTTTTCAATTTTGTGGCCTCCACTGAGAGATATCTGCCACACAGCTGGTCAGTCTATCTACAGAGTCTTGATCTTCAGAAGGAATAGAGATGTACAGCTGGGTGTCGTCAGCATAGCTGCGAAAATGTATACTAGGCTTCCTAATGACATCACCTAGAGGTAGCATATACAAAGAGAAAAGCAAAGGCCCTAAGACTGAACCTTGAGGCACTCCACAAGGAATGCGAGGTCTTTCTGATTAACGATTTCCAAGAGAAACCATAAATTGTCTGTTGACTAAATATGACTGAAATATGATGGAGTAAAATCCTGTAGTCAACGGTATCAAAAGCTGCACGAAGATCTAATAAAACCAGAATAGAAGGATTTTGAGCATCAGCGCTGAGTCTGAGGTCGAATCACATCTACTCTGACTATCTGTCCAACTATCTGTCTGTCTGTTTGCCTGTCTGTTAATCTGTCTGTCTGTCTGCATCATTTAGAACATAGAACATTATCATCATACTGAAATCATTTTACATATATCTGTAAAACAAATGCTTTTATATGAGCGCTATTTTAATGACAGCAGTGATTCCCAGCGTTTTAATAACAGTGTGTTTTTAAACGTCACGTTCTCTTGGTCTCAGCACACGTGCAGAGTCAGAAAGTGGGTGCCCAGAGGGCTCATGTTAGGAATGCTGACATGCTGGGGTGCGGCGTCTAAGATCAAACGATCAAAAAGCTCCTGAAGCACGACGGGCCTCGACCTCAGTGGGACATCGGGGCCTGAGCGCTTCTGAGGCCGCCGCAATTAGTCACAGGACGGAGAGACGAGAGCTTTTTGACATACAGCCTTACGGTCAGGCTTCGCCTGGAGCGCCCTGGAATATTCCACACGGCGGTAATTAGTGTCGGACACTTCAGACAGACAGACCCGGCCCAAGGCGCAGAGCAGGTGGGAGAGTCTTAGAGGAGCTCAGTCGGAACCGCCCGATGTGCCAAGACGAATCAAGTTTATAAAGCACCTTTAACCCTGCTGGGAGACGGTGATTGGACAGTGTTTACAGCCTCACGCATGAATTCAGTAGTGAGCTGTGATTGGACAGTGATCATAAACATTGGCAGAGGACTGTGATTGGACATCGCCACAGGCACACCTCTGTGTTTGGGCTCTGATTAGACAGTTAATACAGCCATGCCTCAGGTTGAACAGAGGACTGTGATTGGACAGTGATTCCAGCCACAACCCGAGTTCAACAGAGGACTGTGATTGGACAGTGATTCCAGCCACAACCCGAGTTCAACAGAGGACTGTGATTGGACAGTGATTCCAGCCACAACCCGAGTTCAACAGAGGACTGTGATTGGACAGTGATTCCAGCCACAACCCGAGTTCAACAGAGGACTGTGATTGGACAGTGATTTCAGCCACAACCCGAGTTCAACAGAGGACTGTGATTGGACAGTGATTTCAGCCACAACCCGAGTTCAACAGAGGACTGTGATTGGACAGTGATTCCAGCCACAACCCGAGTTCAACAGAGGACTGTGATTGGACAGTGATTCCAGCCACAACCCGAGTTCAACAGAGGACTGTGATTGGACAGTGATTCCAGCCACAACCCGAGTTCAACAGAGGACTGTGATTGGACAGTGATTCCAGCCACAACCCGAGTTCAACAGAGGACTGTGATTGGACAGTGATTCCAGCCACAACCCGAGTTCAACAGAGGACTGTGATTGGACAGTGATTCCAGCCACAACCCGAGTTCAACAGAGGACTGTGATTGGACAGTGATTCCAGCCACAACCCGAGTTGAACAGAGGACTGTGATTGGACAGTGATTCCAGCCACAACCCAAGTTCAACAGAGGACTGTGATTGGACAGTGATTCCAGCCACAACCCGAGTTCAACAGAGGACTGTGATTGGACAGTGATTATAGCTACACCCTTGAATGTAGCAGAGGGATACAATTGGAAAGTAACTACAGCCATGACCCCCGATCTCAGCAAAGGGCTGTGATTGGACAGTTATTACAACATTGCCCCTGAGTTCAGCAAAGGACTGTGATTAGACAGTACTACAGTAGTGCCCTTGAGTTAAACAGAGGACTGTGATTGGACAGTGATTCCAGCCACAACCTAAGTTCAACAGAGGACCGTGATTGGACAGTGATTACGGCCACAACCATGAATTTAGCAGAGGGATGTAACTGGACAATAACTAGAGCCACATCTTTCGCTTTCAGCAAAGGGTTGTGATTGGACAGTTGTTACAACAGTGCCCCTGAGTTCAGCAGAGGCTGAACAGCAGGCTATGACTGGATATTCAATCTGACTCCCATCTTGAGTCATATAAAGTAATGCGATGATGTAGTTAATAAGATCCCTTATCTTATCTAATCTAATCTAATCTAATCTTATTGAAAGTGTAAAAGTGCTATCCAGTGAAATGCAGTGTTTTTTATAGAATTCACCTCTGACTTCTAATAAAAAGACATAACGCGTCCTCAGAATTCTGGAGCAGAGATTCTGCTTCCATGTGTCTCTAATGAACAGTGATGTCATTTCTCCTTGTTATCACTCAGCGTCTGCCACAGAATCCTCTCAGTGCTAAAGGGCACAGAGCAGGAACGAAGAAGATGGAGAAGATCATGTTTATGGTAATGAAGCAGGTCGCCTCTCAGCTCTGTTAGATGCATGACATTTAACTTACAAAGTCAACAGCCTCCAATTCAGCCTGACAGGTTGTCAGAATTCTTTAGACACCAGAGCCGTCACTCTGAGAATACCAGATTTCAGGAGAGGCTGTAAATGCTTTCTTTCTGCTTGCAAAGTGGTGAGGGCAGCGTTTCACGTTTAGGCACGTCCAGAGTTTGTGGATGGACTGCAGTGTTTTCTTGAGTTTGCGTGTCTGTGGCCACGTGTCTGTTTTTATACAGTGTCAGAACATGAGGGCATACAAATAAATATATATATACCAAAAGTATGTGGACAACTGACTGTCACATCTGTATGAGCTTGTAGGACATTTATGTCCAAGACCATTAATATGGAGTTGTCCCTACTATAACGACTTCCACTCTTCTGGGAAGCTTTCCACAAGATGTTGGAGTGCGTGCTCATTCACTCAAAAGAGCATTTGTGAGGTCAGACACTGATGCTGGACAAGAAGGCCTGGCTGACAATCAGCATTGTTGTTCATGCCAGTGGCGCTCCCTCTGATAATTATCCCTCCTCCACCAAACTTTACTGTTGGCACAGTGCATTCCGGTGGGTATCGTTCTCCTGGCATCCACCAAACCCAGATTCATCATCAGACTGGCAGATAGAGAAGCTGATTCATCACTACAGAGAGCATGTTTTCACTGATCCAGAGTCCAGTGGTGGTGCTTTACACCCCTCCAGCCGACGCTTGGCATTGCGCATAGTGATCTTAGGCTTGTGTGTAGCTGCTCAGCCATGGAGACCCATTTCATGAAGCTCACAATGCACCGTTCTTGCTGATGTTCCTGCTGAGGATGTTTGGAACCCTGTAGTGAGTGTTGAAAGTCTACCTCTGGCTAGGCTGTTGTTGCTCCTAATTGGCCCAATTCATAACGCCAGCACTTACAGTTGACAGGGGCAGATCTAGCAGGGCAAAAATTCATAAAACTGACCTGTGGCAGAGGTAGAATCTTATGACAGTGCCACGTTTTAAGTCACTGGGCTTTTGTCTCAACTGCTAGTGTTTGTCTATGGAGGCTGCAAGGCTTTGTGCTTGATTTTATACACCTGTTAACAATGAGTGTGGCTGAAACACTTGAACTCATTAAATATAAACAATAAAATATGTATACATCTGTATGTGGTCACCTAACATATATTATCTAAAATAAGTGTTATTGGCATTGGACAGATATTGCACAGATGTGTAGATCTGACAGATATTTCAAACTGATCAATTACGATATATTTAGTGCACTCTGTAAACAATAGCAGAACCCTCTGCCTCTACATTCATGTGTAATTAGATCTTATCTTCCGAAGTCTAGTCCTACACCTGACCCTCATTTTCACTCCAGTCTCCTAAAAGAAACGGGTTTACTTCTTCGGTTTTAAAAAATAAGACAAAGGTCAGGAGCATGTTGTTGACCCTGTTTCCTGCAGTGTTAGAATATATTTTGTCCTGAAAATGTACAATAACACACACACACACACACACACACACACACACACACACACACACACACACACACTCAACCACACACACAATTATAACTGGAGGATTTCTCAGCCCCGTGCTAAAAGACCCTCAGTAATTAATAATCTAGGGCATCAAAGGCTGAACCCGCGGCTACAGAGTAATGCTTCACCTTCAGCACCATCAGCACCAGAACAGCTCCCATTAAACATCACCCACATCAAACATACACATCAGCCTGGCTTTGATCTCACATGAACCCAGGATTACAGAGGACACACACACACACACACACACACTGCTGTTTCAGTGTCAGTGAGTCCCTCTACCTTCATTCCAGCTTCTCAGGAGCCTCACTTTCAGCTCCTCAGAGAACCTGCAGACACGCCTCCAGAGCTCAGTCTGAGAAGCTGGTTGATGATCAAACCCATTCAGTGGTGCTGAGGTCTGGACTCTGGGGTGGTCAGTCCATCGTCCAGCTTCTTTGTTTGGTGTGTCCGTCTCCTTTTCTCAGTGAGGTTCTTCTTGATCAGCTACACGTCCTTTCAGACCCACAGCGCTGAGTGGTCTTCTCACAGTGGAAAGATGGACAGAAACACCTGTGGATGTTTTCAGATCTGAAGCAGCTTGATCTTCTCCTCTCTCTGAGATCAAAGCTTTCAGTGCTGTTTATCTGATGGGGCCAGTTTTGGGGTCGATCAGATCTCCCAGGTGGTTGTTAGGAGCCTCATTTTCTCTGGAGCTTTTAATCAGTTTTTGAACTCCAGTTTTCCAGAGTGGAAATGAAATAAATAAAGGGTGATTTTTACACAGTACATACAGTATATACACCTGCTTGCATGAGGTAGCCAGTGAGCTCTTTGATGACTGACGAAATTCAGTAACCACACATTTTGTTGCCTGTACTCTGAATCAGTTTTTCAGGTGGCGGTGGTGGTAGGACATCAAAGGACATCATTCCACTCAGATGCTTTTACTGTCCTCTGGCTGTCTTCCCCTTCTCCAGCTTGCACGCCTCATGTAGGCAACGCTGCCAGCAGATGTCACGATCAGCAGCAGCATCCTGCAGCTTCCCAGGCCTAATCTTACATGACCTGTGTATTGCAGTGATGCCTTCAGCTGATCTTTGAATCTCTTCTTTTGTCCCCCTGCTAAGTGCTGGACACGGGGTAGCTGGCCTTGCACTCACTCTGCCTAATGTGCCAAAAGCATAGCTTGTTCTGGAGGACCATGGTCTCAAAAGTTCTTCAGGTGGTCTTCCCAAGTATTTCTACGTGTCCTCATATGGTCAGCCCTAAATGCGAGTGGCCTCCAAATGTTTGATCACCTCTGGTCAAATCATATTTAATCGACTTCCTAAGTGAATATAGGAATAACATTTACTCCGCAAGGGAACGTATTCCGCTCATTTCAACACAGAGTTCCCATTTATTGGCTGAATTCAGCACATTGGGGAACGGTGTGGCATATGCAACATTTGGGTGTATGGCTTATGATATGTTTTAAATATTAATAAACAGAAACGGTGCATTGGAATTAGCAGAAATGTTAAATGTGGCTGGTGTCAGAAGAAAGGGTAACTTTACAGGAGAAGGGAAAAACAAACTCGACTTTTAATGCAAGTCAATGGAACCAGAACTTTTTCCAAGTCGTTTTGGGTCATTTCTTTTGGTCCATTTATCATGAAATTTACAAATGATATAAAGGGCAACAGGCCTTTTCGAAATATGTCAAAAACTGAAAAACGACGAAGATTTTGAGATGCGAGGTTTTCTTGCGACAGCAGCGAAACGTGTGCTCACTGTAGAAGATGCGCTACTTATTTGCACCCCAAGGCATATAATACACCGTATGCGCTATGTCATCCCTGAGGTGTCTGCCTGTCGATTCATACACCTGGATTTGTATCTACACTACCAAAAAGCAAAAATCATGGTTCTTCAAGGGCTCTTTAGCAAAGAAAACGCTTCTATAGAGAACCACGAACACCCTCTGCATGATTTAATGGTTCTTTGCATCGTGAAAACGTTCTTCAGGTTGATAGGGAATGTTCTGGACATGGTCCTATGTACAGTGGTTCTTTTTGAAAAGGGTTCGACTGTTGTTACAAGCCAAAGAACCAAGCCTTTTGTGGTACTATACAGAACCCTTTTTGCTAAGACTATATATCTCCACCTCTGAGGATTGTCCAATGAGAATGGGCCTCATTTTTCTCTTTTCCTTGGACATGCTTGACTTTAGGCTTGAATTATCTGGCTAAACTGGGTAGCCCTGCTTGGTGAGACGCCCCCCTGGGCTAAACTGCGCAATGCACCCAGCCTGTGTTTACAGAACGTACCAAGTGAAGCACGGCTGAGGCGGTTCTATGTAAAGGGCTAGGCAACAGTTAGAAAACAGTACAAACACAGACACAAAGGAGAACCAAGAAAAATACTAACCGATAATGCTACACTTTTAGCTAAATCATTCCATGTAGTACCATAAAAGGGTTCTTTGCCCCTTAGTAGAACCCTTTTCTATATCACTTTCTCCTCTAATCTGAAGAACTTTCACGATGCAAAGAACCCTTTAATCATGCAGAGGGTGCCCTGAGTTTTCATGATTATAGAACCATTTACAGCATATTCTCTACAAATCTGAAGAACCCTTTAATCATGCAGAGGGTGCCCTGAGTTTTCATGATTATAGAACCATTTATAGCACATTCTCTACTAATCTGAAGAACCCTTTAGTCATGCAGAGGGTGCCCTGAGTTTTCATGATTATAGAACCATTTACAGCACATTCTCTACTAATCTGAAGAACCCTTTCACGATGCAAAGAACCCTTTAATCATGCAAAGTGGACTTTGAGTGTTCTTGGTTCTAAATAGAACCATTTACAGCACATTCTCTACTAATCTGCAGGACGTTCACGATGCAGAGAACCCTTTAGTCTTAGTCATGCAGTGTTCTTTGAGTATTCATAGTTCTATACAGAACCATTTACAGCACATTCTCCAGCAACCTGAAGAACACTTGCACCATGCAAAGAACCATTTAATCATGCAGAGGATTCTTTGCATATTCATGGTTCTATATAGAACCATTTACAGCACATTCTCTACTAATTTGAAAAATGTTTACCATGCAAAGAACCCTATAATCATGTGGAGGGTTCTTTGAGTGTTCATGGTTCTACATAGAACCATTTACAGCACATTCTCCATCAAACTGAAGAGCCCTTTTGCAATAGAAAGAACCATGCAAAGTGATCTGTTCATGGTTCTATGTAGAACCATCTACAGCACATCTTCCAGCAGTCTGAAAACCCTTTCGCAATGCAAAGAACCCTTTTATCATGCAAAAGGTTCTTTGAGCATTCGTGGTTCTATACAGAACCATCTACAGCACATTGTCCACTAATCTGAAAAACCATTTAGTGATGCCACGAACCCTGTAATCATGCACAGGGTTATTTGGGTGTTCATGGTTCTACACAGAACCATTTTCTTTACTAAAAAACCCTCGAAGAACCTTTTTAAGAGTGTATGCTTAGGACAGCAGGAATACAAGGACTATGTGTACACAGACAAGTACCTACACACAGGTGCAGACAATAATTAGAGGGAGGATCTACAAACTAATCACAGGTGATGGACTTGACAAGGAGCAAGAGGGTTGGAGATGAGACCAGAGACATTGTGGAGTCAAGAAGAGGCCGAGCCTGGCCAAGGATACAGTGACAGAATGGAAGGATCTCTATGGACATGATGTGACATCCATAGGTAGGTGACCCAGCCTTCACTGCTGTAGCTGGAGACAGGTGACAACCTTGGTAAACAAGTGGAGGTGTTTGTTCTGAAAGACCTGAGGCCAGAGTCTCTCAAAGCCAGCTGATGCTTATTTGGCTCACCACGCTTGCTGGTGCAGTCCTCAGACAAAAGACGCTGGGATATTCAATCGATGAGTTGTATGTAATTAAACAGTGCAGGTGTGAGCACAAACCCCTGCTTTACAGGGAAAGCCCATACCGGGAAAGGTTCAGGCTCTTCACCTAACCATGGTCATACAGACTGTCATCCCGTCATGGAACTGTTGACCAATTTGGTTGGACAGCCAAACCAGAAGATCCCACCCCAGGGGGAGCTCTATATCCATAGTGTCAGAGGCCCTGGACAAGTTTACAAAGCCTATGAAAAACAGATCTTGATGTTCTTGGCACTTCTCCTGGAGTTGTCATGCTGTGAAGATAAACCCACTCAGTAATTCAGATAATATTATCTCTTTGATGTTGCTAATCAGTCTCTGTAGAATCACTCTGGCTGGCACCAGCGAGAAGATAGATCCCTCTGTTACCACAGATGAACTCACCTTTGTTTTTGGAAGTTTTGTTGATTGCATCCCTTCTCTGTTGGGGGATGTACTAATCAGCCCAGCCTTTGAAGATATCTAGGTGAAGGGTTTTAATACAGAGATAGCCTCGCTGTTTCTGCACTTCTACAGGGACCTTAACTTTCGCGAATGGGTAACTTTTGGGTGTGGTTTCAACTGAGGGGACAGGGGAACTTCCTAATATGCAATGGTTGGCTGAGGTCTTGAATAGGTGGCCGCTCTGGTAGGTCTTCCAGAATGGTGAAGTCCACAGCTGAGCACTGTTTGAGGAGGACATTGAGGTGCTCAAGGTGTACGACATTGAGGTGGTCAGGAGGACGGCCTTTTGGTCACCAATCAAGACAATTTTTTCAAATTTTGGGGATCTGTTCAGCAGCCACATCCAGCAGTTGGTAGAAGTAATGCTTGACTGGTTTCAGATGATGTTGCATAGGCACTGGGGAGAGTTTGGGACATTAGTCATCCACGTATTTCAATCAGTTTCTGCTTTTCTTGACGAAGGTGACCTCATATTTCACCTTTAAAGATCCTTCCATCAGAAGCTTCATTCAGGGCAGCAATAATGACATTGTAGTGCTTCAGTTCTGCAGCAACTTGTGCACAGGTCTTCAATCACATCTATCAAAGCTGCCAGGAGGCTTCTCACATTCCCTATCATCAGTTTCAGGGCTGCTGCTATTTCATTTCAGCTGCTTCTCAGAATATCCTGCAAGCAATCTAATCGTTTGATGAGGCCATTTTTGGACCCTCTTATGGGCTTCCATCTCATTCAGCCCTGCAATGTCACCAGAAACCCCATTTCCGCTTGACTCTGAAAAACAGTTCCAGATGTCCTTACTTATAGCCAAAGCAGAAACCTGTGTTCCAAAGTTCTGCACATCTTCTCGTAGTATTACTTGCTCATAAGACGTTGATTTCCAGTGGCAAGGGAGGCCTAAAATGTCTGGCACCCTCCTTTAGATTTCTCAGTGTTTTCGAGGTCCACCTATGAGTGCTGCCACCACAATACATTGGTATTCTCTAGTCATTTTCCCAGGCTTTCCCACACGGCAGTGAGACAGTGTTGGTGGGCTTGCACTTTGTCCCTGGGGGACCTCTGCAGTTCAAAGTTCCCTTGCCAAGTTAACCTGCAGCCACAAGGCGTCCAGTTAGAGCTTCTTTTCAATTGTAGGTTCAAAGAGTTTTGAGCGTGGAGCTCCAAAAAAGAACAGTGGGTAGCGTGACGCTGTAAAATAATAAAGGCAATGGTCATAAATGAGTAGAAATCAAAAGCACGGGGGGCTCTGGGCAGCCCTGCCTAACGACTACAAGCATGGGGGGCTCTGGGCAGCCCTGCCTAACGACTACAACATTTGTGTCATTCGAGACACAAGAATTCGAGAACTTCGAAGTTTTAATTTGAGTTATATCAGTAAAAAAGGCACAGTGTAACTAAAACTACTAGGGTATGAAAATGAAAATCCACACAGTTTTCATATGTTTTAAGCCTCGGTGGCAACTGTTAGATCCTACAGTGAAAAGAGGCTAAGGTGGTCTGGCAGGAGTCCTGCTAAGGGAGGGGCTGTGCACTGGTAGGGAAGGCTTATGCAATCAGCAGCTCATCACAAGAGCCAGCCAGTGGCAGAAAGCTGTAAGCCAGAGGGTTGCATGGAGGTGCCAAGTATGGATGCACCTTGCCTCTAGTTACTGCACTAGACATGCCATAATATACACACACACACACACACACACACACACACACACACACACTTCTTGATTCTGGGGTCAAGATTCAATGTAATATTTTGAATAAATTGTATTTTTAATCTAATTATTTACTGTAGGAACTGGTTTAGTTGAGCTCTCCAATGGAACCATTTGTCACCTGTTTCTGACAGCAGTGATGCAAAATCTGGAACGACAGATTTTCTGTAAATACTGCCGTAATATCTTGTGATAACTACTTATCCTTAAATGACTCATCTTCTTAAAATGTATTGATTCATTCTTTCAATATATTTAGCTATAATATTTAAAAATAAGCCACTCTTTTGAGATACCAAGGGGTTATTTTGAGAATATGTGTCAATATGTTGATACAAAATCAGTATTTTGAGAAAATACTTTGATGTTAAGTCGATACTTCCACAACGTCAACTCAACATTCTGACATGACGTTATTTAAAAATACTAAGTTGAAATTTTAGGAAAGTAATTGTTTTGAGAAAATAAGTCAAATATGTCATTTTTCTCTACATTTTGAAAACAATAAGTCATTATTTGGGGGTATAAGGTCAAATTATGAGATAGTAAGTCTTATACCGAGTCTGAATTTTATAAAAAAGGTCAATATTTAGAAATACGAAGTCAATATTTTGAGTCATTGTTTTGAGAAAATAAGTCGATGCTTAGCAAACGTGATATTACTTTTCCAATATTTTGACTGAATAAGCCGTTATTTAGACATATGAAGTCAAATGATGAGTCTATTTTTTAAATACATCAGTATTTAGAAATATGAAGTCAGTATTTTGAGAAAACAAGTCAGTAAACAAAGGAGGAGTCTTACAGGAGCTGCTGTAAGAGGAGCGAAGGCATGTTTACGGAAAAAGTAGGGATAAATAAAAGTTTCATTTGGTTCAGAGAGCCACTTTAAAACAAACCCAAAGTCCCCACAAGTACATCCACATGTTCTCACACTGTCCTCCACCTGTTGCCGAACAGGCCTCGCACCTGTTTCCCTTCAGGGAGAAGTCATCTGCCCCGACTCGCCCCATCACGCCTCCGTCACGAGTGTAAACACACTTCAGCACAAGGCTCGTCGTATCCACACGGTTCACACGCTTACCGTCCATTCATCATCGGCGCGAACGGTGCGGGTCCAGAACAGCGCCGGCGACCCCGCGCCCCTCAAATCACGACCCAATTAGCTGCAGCGTGAGACGAAGCTTTATCTGCTGCCGTCATCCGGCCGCTCGGCCGGCGAGGCGCATGCGCGGCCTAATTAGTTCACCTGTCGACGGAGTTTTTCCTTTTCTGAGGGTCGACGTCGCCTTTTAATGACTTTCTTCTTTCGCAACGAAGCATTAAATGAGAGAGATTAATTTAATTTACCGAAAAAAAGGCTTAATGGGATTTCGGGTCCGCCGAGAGACGGCGAGGCGTGTGTAGGTGTCTCGCACATCTCGGCGCGGCGCCGCTTAAAATACATTATCAAAACGACGGTTGACTTAACTGCGGCGTGCATGAGGTCGCGACCTTGTCGAGAGCGAGGCTGCTCTCACTGTAGCACCTCAGCTAATGCGGCTTTCCGGAGACGACGGCGAGTCCGCGGAATCTTCAGATTCAGCGGCCGGAACGTTTTGTATTCATACGCTGAGCAAATACGGCAAATAATAATTATAACGTTAATTATTTCTCAGAGCAAAGACGTCAATTAAAACACTTCAAATGATAAAAAGGCTTTTGTCAGCAAAGCGATGGAAAAATTACAAATGTAAGAAAAACTGAGCGAAGGTGTTCGAGCTGTCTGACTTCTCCCACCACGCGTTTACCACAAGTTTCACTCACTATTAGAAACTTTATCAAACTCCCACCTTCTGTTTCTATAAACTGGCCACTTTATTAGAAACTCCCACCTTGTTTCTATTAACTGGCCACTTTATTAGAAACTCCCACCTTGGGTTTCTACTAACTGGCCACTTTATCAGAAACACCCACCTTGTTTCTATTAACTGGCCACTTTATTAGAAACTCCCACCTTGGGTTTCTACTAACTGGCCACTTTATCAGAAACACCCACCTTGTGTTTCTATTAACTGGCCACTTTATTAGAAACTCCCACCTTGGGTTTCTACTAACTGGCCACTTTATCAGAAACTCCCACCTTCTGTTTCTATTAACTGGCCACTTTATCAGAAACACCTACCTTGGGTTTCTACTAACTGGCCACTTTATCAGAAACACCCACCTTGTGTTTCTATTAACTGGCCACTTTATTAGAAACACCCACCTTGGGTTTCCACTCACTGGCCGCTTTATTAGAAACACCCACCTTGTGCTTCCACTCACTGGCCACTTTATTAGAAACACCCACCTTGTGCTTCCACTAACTGGCCACTTTATTAGAAACACCTACCTTGTGCTTCCACTGACTGGCCACTTTATTAGAAACACCCACCTTGTGTTTCCACTCACTGGCCACTTTATTAGAAACACCCACCTTGTGCTTCCACTCACTGGCCACTTTATTAGAAACACCCACCTTGTACTTCCACTCACTGGCCACTTTATTAGAAACACCCACCTTGTGCTTCCACTCACTGGCCACTTTATTAGAAACACCCACCTTGTGCTTCCACTCACTGGCCACTTTATTAGAAACACCCACCTTGTGCTTCCACTCACTGGCCACTTTATTAGAAACACCTACCTTGTGCTTCCACTAACTGGCCACTTTATTAGAAACACCTACCTTGTGCTTCCACTCATTGGCCACTTTATTAGAAACACCCACCTTGTGCTTCCACTCACTGGCCACTTTATTAGAAACACCCACCTTGTGCTTCCACTCACTGGCCACTTTATTAGAAACACCTACCTTGTGCTTCCACTCACTGGCCACTTTATTAGAAACACCTACCTTGTGCTTCCACTAACTGGCCACTTTATTAGAAACACCCACCTTGTGCTTCCACTCACTGGCCACTTTATTAGAAACACCTACCTTGTGTTTCCACTCACTGGCCGCTTTATTAGAAATGGCCAACTTGCATTTTCGCTAAACGGCCAGTTTATCAGAAACGCCTTCAGAGTGGCAGTAAAGGCAGGTGTTTCTAATAAAGCGGACAGTGACACATTTGCTGCGGCTGCACTTGCTGCTCACTTGAAGACGACGCTGTGCTCGTGCTGACGAGACGAGTTCGCTTCCCTCTCCGTCTCCTCTGATGTTTCCCATGATTCAGCAGCAGCCCGTCACTCTGTCCGGCACACGGGGACAGCTGCACGCCAGCCGCTAAACGGCGGCTTAACTGAGTTTTCCTTTAGTCCGGTCGTTCTGCTGTCAGCGGGGAAGGGCAGCTCCCAGAAAGCCGATTCGTGCGGCGGTCCTCTCGAGGGCGGCGGCTGCGGAGACAGCGGCCCTCGGGCTGTTTGACCGCAGCAGCGCTTCAGGTGAACCTGCCTGCTGTTGTAATCGGTGATGAGGGGGAAATGAGTAGGTGGGTGGTCTCCGCTGGGTGTAACCTGGAGATGCCTGCTGGATTTATGGCTTCAAAGGAGCAGAGCTCCTGGCCACTTTATTGGAAACACCTTGTACTTCTGCTAACTGGCCACTTTATTGGAAACACCTTTTACTTCGGCTAACTGGCCACTTTATTGGAAACACCTTGTACTTCAGCTAACTGGCCACTTTATTGGAAACACCTTGTACTTCGGCTAACTGGCCACTTTATTGGAAACACCTTGTACTTCGGCTAACTGGCCACTTTATTGGAAACACCTTGCACTTCGGCTAACTGGCCACTTTATTGGAAACACCTTGTACTTCTGCTAACTGGCCACTTTATTGGAAACACCTTGTACTTCTGCTAACTGGCCACTTTATTGGAAACACCTTGTACTTCTGCTAACTGGCCACTTTATTGGAAACACCTTGTACTTCGGCTAACTGGCCACTTTATTGGAAACACCTTGTACTTCGGCTAACTGGCCACTTTATTAGAAACACCTTGTACTTCGGCTAACTGGCCACTTTATTGGAAACACCTGCCTTGTACTTTGGCTAACTGGCCACTTTATTAGAAACACCTTGTACTTGTGCTAACTGGCCACTTTATTGGAAACACTTGCCTTGTACTTCCACTAACTGGCAACTTTATTAGAAACACCTTTTATATATATATATATATATATTTATTTATATTTATATGTCTTTGTTCATTATTCATTCATAACAGCATGAAATGATTATCGACGTCAGCCTTCTTGCTAAGACGAATGGGGGGGGGCGGGGGTGGTGGTGGGTCGGGGGGTTTGGGTCCAGAATCAAGGTCACTCTGATTTAACAAGAACCTGACAGACTCGGTCTCTAATGTGCTCCCCTGGTTCCTCTCCTGTTTCTCCCTCAGAGCGGTGCCGATGAACAGATGTTGTCTTCTCCAGTCAGCTTGAGCCGAGCCAGGTGGGACCGTCCAGGAATCCCGGATTCTGGAGCAGGTGTGTGCCTGGGCAGGTATTCCTATAGGTTTGGGGACCTCGTGGTTCCTTTTCAATAAGCCAAGGAAACAGACACATATAGACTGACGGACAGGCTTCACCACCAGACGCTGCGGCTGCTGGACCAAGAGTCCCATCTAATTTACATATTTAATTATATTATTAATTGATATCACTTTATTTGATTTAATTGAGCACTAAAGTAACGATTAGGCCCTCTATGTATTTATTCTACTGCTACTCCTACATCCTTAAAACAGATGAGCTGGTTCTCTTAGGGTTCTTTAGTCAAACCAATGATATAAAATCTAGAACCTTGTCTTTTGTTATTTGCAGTCATTTGCACGATAAATAGTTCTAACAGCGTCCAGTTTGTAACAATAGAGGAACCCTTTTTGGTGCTATATAGAACCACATACTCCTAATACATACATAGGGTTCTTTAGTAAAGGCAGTGGTTCTATTTGGGACCATGAATTCTAGAACCTTGAATAACCCTGTTTTTTTTTCTTTAGAACCATGAGTTCTATGAAGAACCATGTGCATACTAAAGGGGTGTTTCAGTTTTGAAAAAGTTCTTCAGATTGTTGGGAATGTGCTGTATATGGTTCTAAACAGAACATTTTAGAACTCAGCTCGTTATAGCATCACAGAGGGTTCTGCTATTGTGACAATGTCCAGCTTGTAACAATAGAAGAACCCTTTTTTGCTGCTATAAAGAACCATAAACTGCTACGTCTACTACATACTTTAAAAAGATGGTCCTTCAAGGGTTCTTTGGTAAAGTCAGTGGTTCTATTCAGAACCTTGAACTCTAGAACCTTAATCTTTATTCTAGAACAATGCGTTCTACAAAGAACCATTCATGTACTAAATGGTTCTTTGAATTTTGAAAAAGTTCTTCAGATTGTTGGGGAATGTTTTGTATATGGTTCTAAATAGAACATGTTTGAAAATAGTTCTTTATAGCATCAAAGACGGTTCTGTCATTATGACAATGTCCAGTTTGTAGCAATCGAAGAACCTTTTTGGTGCTTTAAAGAACCATCCACTCCTACTTCTACTACATACTTTAAAAATGTAGGTTCTTCAATGGTTCTGAAGGTAAAGTAGTAGTTCTACTTAGAACCATGAATTCTAGAACCTTGTTTTTTGTTATTGAGAACCATGAGTTCTACATACAGCCATTCGCACACAAAATAGTTCTTGAAATTTTGAAAGAGTTCTTCAGATTATTGGAGAACGTGTTGTATATGGTTCTAAGAATGCTGTTTGTGGACTACAACAAATCTCCATTGACAACGAGGAGGCCTACAGAGAGGAGGTCAGCTTTCTGACACTGTTCTAGGAGAACATTCTCTCTCAATGTCAACAAGACCAAGGAGCTCATAGTGGACACCCCATCACTATCTACAGAGCCACGGTAGAGAAGGTCAGAACCTTCAAGTTCCTCGGTGTTCGGTGGGAGGAGGTACAGAAGCATAAAGTCCAGAAGCAGCCGGTTCCGAGATGGTTTCTTCCCCTCGGGCCGTCAGGCTGCTGAACAGCCTATCGTGCTGGTATATCAGTCTATAGGCCTCACTGCACCTCTGAGTCATCATCATGATGATCTCCATGGACAGCCCAACACCTCATCCACACCTCATCAGAATCTGATCTTCTGCACCTTCACTCCAACAAATCTGTACTTACACATATAGACTGACATCTTGTACATCTTCTATGAAAATAGCGGTTCTATACAGAGGGTTCTGATGTTGGAAGACTGCTCTGCCACTGTTAGAACATCTGGCTTGTAACCGCAGAAGAACCCTTTTTGGTGCTCTATAGAACCAAGCAGCCCTTCTGCATACTTAAAGGTGGTTCTGAACGGAACCTTTTTGAAAGACGGTTCTAAATATAACCTTTTTGAACATAGTTCTATTTAGCATCAAAAAAGGCTCTGCTATTGTCCAGGTTGTAACCAGAAAAATCCCTTTTGGTGCCATGTAGAACCTTGTAGAACACATTCTGCCTTAATCTGAAGAAACATTTGCAAAGAACCATTTGGTATGAATATGGTTCTATATAGAACTCCTGGTTCTAAATAAGCAAAGGCCTTTACTAAATAACCCCTGAAGAACCATATAGGCCAATGAATTCAGAACCAGTTCATGTAAGAACTTTCTGTGAGGAGCTTTTAGAGGGACGTCTGGTTCCCATCATCACCACTGTGAGGAGCTTTTAGAGGGGGACGTCTGGTTCCCATCACCACCACTGTGAGGAGCTTTTAGAGGGGGACGTCTGGTTCCCATCACCACCACTGTGAGGAGCTTTTAGAGGGACGTCTGGTTCCCATCACCACCACTGTGAGGAGCTTTTAGAGGGGGACGTCTGGTTCCCATCACCACCACTGTGAGAAGCTTTTAGAGGGGGACGTCTGGTTCCCATCACCTCCACTGTGAGGAGCTTTTAGAGGGGGACGTCTGGTTCCCATCACCACCACTGTGAGGAGCTTTTAGAGGGGGACGTCTGGTTCCCATCACCACCACTGTGAGGAGCTTTTAGAGGGACGTCTGGTTCCCATCACCACCACTGTGAGGAGCTTTTAGAGGGGGACGTCTGGTTCCCATCACCACCACTGTGAGAAGCTTTTAGAGGGGGACGTCTGGTTCCCATCACCACCACTGTGAGGAGCTTTTAGAGGGGGACGTCTGGTTCCCATCACCACCACTGTGAGAAGCTTTTAGAGGGGGACGTCTGGTTCCCATCACCACCACTGTGAGAAGCTTTTAGAGGGGGACGTCTGGTTCCCATCACCACCACTGTGAGGAGCTTTTAGAGGGGGACGTCTGGTTCCCATCACCACCACTGTGAGGAGCTTTTAGAGGGGGACGTCTGGTTCCCATCACCACCACTGTGAGAAGCTTTTAGAGGGGGACGTCTGGTTCCCATCACCACCACTGTGAGGAGCTTTTAGAGGGACGTCTGGTTCCCATCACCACCACTGTGAGAAGCTTTTAGAGGGGGACGTCTGGTTCCCATCACCACCACTGTGAGCGGCTCTGACTCCAGAACTGAGCTCTTCACTCTGTTCACATCTTAAACGCTTAATTATGCAGATGTGGCGTTTTGATGACCCAGTGCAGGTGTTAGGGGGTGAAATGTGTTGTTATTGCGGATAATAAAACCGGCTCATCCGTATCATAACCACGCTAAAAAGCCCCCACCTGCAGTGCGCGCGGCCCCCCTGACGAGGCCAGCCTTACTGGCTCTGCCGTTCCATTGCTGCTCTGAGCTGCTTCCTGAAGCATGTTTGCCGAGAGGATCCCAGGTGGGAGTTTCTGATCGTTTCTGATCGTTTTCTTGCAGGGAAGAGCGGCAGCGCGTCGAGTGAAAGGTACCATGAGGAACCGTGAAGTGGAAAATGTAGCAGTCGGAAGAAATCCCAACAAAATTGCTCTGGCCACGGTATTTATGAATACTTCATAAGAGCTTTTCGTTTTTACAGCGCGTTTATGAAAAGAGGCGGTGGCTTTTATTGTACCGTACACGTTCTGCACGTTCTACAACCGCAGCTCGGGTGAATTCCTCACGAGGCGGCCTGACGATTGTAGCAGGTCGTCCTGAATAGAGACCAGCGTTTTCGGGGAATTCCTGTGAAGGTACTGTGACGATAACCTGCAGTAGAAGGGAATTAAATCACAGAGAGTGGCTTGAGCTGCTTTTCTTATGGGAGGGATTCCTATAAATCCAGCCCAAAAAAAAAGAAAAGTAAAACAATCAAATGAAAATGAAAATCTCTTTTTTTCCCCATTTCTTTCTGACAAACATCCTGCCAAAACTGAAAATGAAATGAAATGCCTGCAGTTGGAATTTCATTTTTCGGAGTCGTTTGTGACAAAAAGAAATCGAGTTTCAATCGAGTCGTTATTCTGGGATCAACAGCAAAGTGACCGCCTAAGTGTCAGAATGAAAAGGCAAATGAAAACCAACATCGGCGCCCCCTGCTGGAGATTCGCTTTTCATTTTCCACTTTTCATTTTCGTTTTCAAACTGACCAACATGCAAATATATGTTAATTAGCACTAGGCGGGGCTACGGAATACATTTTAGAACATGCTCAGCTGTCCGAGGAGAAACCGAACGCCCCCGGAGAAAAGGGATCAGACGGAACGGCCCCGGAGAAAAGGGATCAGACGGAACGGCCCCGGAGAAAAGGGATCAGACGGAACGGCCTCAGAGAAAAGGGATCAGACCGAACGGCCGCGGAGAAAAGGGATCAGACGGAACGGCCTCAGAGAAAAGGGATCAGACCGAACGGCCCCGGAGAAAAGGGATCAGACCGAACGCCCCCAGAGAAAAGGGATCAGACGGAACGGCCTCAGAGAAAAGGGATCAGACGGAACGGCCCCGGAGAAAAGGGATCAGACGGAACGGCCCCGGAGAAAAGGGATCAGACGGAACGGCCCCGGAGAAAAGGGATCAGACGGAACGCCCCTGGAGAAAAGGGATCAGACCGAAGGGCCTCAGAGAAAAGGGATCAGACCGAACGGCCCCGGAGAAAATGGATCAGACCGAACGGCCCCGGAGAAAATGGATCAGACCGAAGGGCCCCGGAGAAAATGGATCAGACCGAAGGGCCACGGAGAAAATGGATCAGACCGAAGGGCCCCGGAGAAAAGGCGTCAGACCGACGGCCCCGGAGAAAAGGCGTCAGACCGAACGACCTCGGAGAAAAGGCGTCAGACCGAACGGCCCCGGAGAAAAGGAATCAGACCGAACGGCCTCGGAGAAAAGGCGTCAGACCGAACGGCCTCGGAGAAAAGGCGTCAGACCGAACGACCTCGGAGAAAAGGCGTCACACCGAACGGCCCCGGAGAAAAGGCGTCAGACCGAACGACCTCGGAGAAAAAGGATCAGACCGAACGACCTCGGAGAAAAGGCGTCAGACCGAACGACCTCGGAGAAAAGGCGTCAGACCGAACGGCCCCGGAGAAAAGGCGTCAGACCGAACGGCCCCGGAGAAAAGGGATCAGACCGAAGGGCCTCGGAGAAAAAGGATCAGACCGAACGACCTCGGAGAAAAGGCGTCAGACCGAACGGCCCCGGAGAAAAGGCGTCAGACCGAAGGGCCCCGGAGAAAAAGGATCAGACCGAACGACCTCGGAGAAAAGGCGTCAGACCGAACGGCCCCGGAGAAAAGGCGTCAGACCGAACGGCCCCGGAGAAAAGGCGTCAGACCGAAGGGCCCCGGAGAAAAAGGATCAGACCGAACGACCTCGGAGAAAAGGCGTCAGACCGAAGGGCCCCGGAGAAAAAGGATCAGACCGAACGACCTCGGAGAAAAGGCGTCAGACCGAACGGCCCCGGAGAAAAGGCGTCAGACCGAACGGCCCCGGAGAAAAGGCGTCAGACCGAACGGCCCCGGAGAAAAAGGATCAGCCCGAACGACCTCGGAGAAAAGGCGTCAGACCGAACGGCCCCGGAGAAAAGGCGTCAGACCGAAGGGCCCCGGAGAAAAAGGATCAGCCCGAACGACCTCGGAGAAAAGGCGTCAGACCGAACGGCCCCGGAGAAAAGGCGTCAGACCGAACGGCCCCGGAGAAAAAGGATCAGACCGAACGACCTCGGAGAAAAGGCGTCAGACCGAACGGCCCCGGAGAAAAGGCGTCAGACCGAAGGGCCCCGGAGAAAAGGGATCAGACCGAACGACCTCGGAGAAAAGGCGTCAGACCGAACGGCCCCGGAGAAAAGGCGTCAGACCGAACGGCCCCGGAGAAAAGGCGTCAGACCGAACGGCCCCGGAGAAAAAGGATCAGACCGAACGACCTCGGAGAAAAGGCGTCAGACCGAACGGCCCCGGAGAAAAGGCGTCAGACCGAACGGCCCCGGAGAAAAGGCGTCAGACCGAAGGGCCCCGGAGAAAAAGGATCAGACCGAACGACCTCGGAGAAAAGGCGTCAGACCGAACGGCCCCGGAGAAAAGGCGTCAGACCGAAGGGCCCCGGAGAAAATGGATCAGACCAAAGGGCCCCGGAGAAAAGGCGTCAGACCGAACGGCCCCGGAGAAAAGGGATCAGACCGAACGGCCCGTGGGTCAGAACCTTCCAGCGCTCTGCAGGGTTGCCAGATTCTGAACAGGTAGAACAGGTCTCTGATTCAGGGTAGCCAGATTCTGCACTCGTAAAATGGGTTTCAGATTCAAGGTTGCCAGATTCTGAATTTGCCTAACCCTTCTCAGGAGCAGGGTTGCCAAATTCTGAGTGTATACTACAGTTCTCTGATTCATGGTTACCAGAGTCCGAATTTTATAATCAGTACCCTGATTCAGGGTTGCCAGATTGTGACTTTGCTCAGGAGTTCTCTGATTCAGGGTTGCCAGTATCTGAATTTATAAAGCACTTCTCAAAAGCAAGGTTGCCAGATTCTGTATTTTGAAACAGCTCTCTGATCCAAGGTTGCCAGATTCTAAATTTGCGCAACTGTTCTCTGAATAAGGGTTGCCAGAATTTTAATTTTGTACAACAGTTCTCAGATTCGGGGTTGCCAGGTTCAGAAATGACCAAACGGTTCTATGATTCAAGGTTGCCAGAATCTGAATTTGTACAACAGTTCTAAGATTCACGGTTGCCATATTTTACATTTTTAAACTTTGTCTTGTGATTCAGTGACACCAGACTCTCTGTTGCATGGTTGCCAGATTTTCAATGTACAACACCAAGTGTGTGATTCAGGTTGCCAGACCTTATTTATGACCAGTTGTCCCATTCATTGGTTGCCAGATTTAGATTTTTGTAAGAAAAAGTTCTCTTACTGCCAAATTCTAAATTATTTAAGGTTGCCAGGTTTGCAGATTCATGATCAGTTCTCTCACTCAGGTTGCCAGGGTGTTTATTTTTACAACCAGTGCACTTCTTCAGGTTGTGGGGATGTGGAGTATCCACTGCGGGTTTCTCATTGGGGTTGCCAGATTGTCTGTTTTTGATGATTGCGTTTCTGAATTGGGCCTGCCAGATTCCGAAGCTTCAATACAGATATTTGCTTCAAGGTTGCCAGGTTCGGAGCAGTTTGGTTAATCAGGGTTGCCAGATTCTGCAATTATGGGATTTGGGGATTTCTTGCTGGACATTAGACGTAGTATGACCACACTAAAAATGCACAAAGGACTGTTGATGAAAAATGAAGAACAAATATCCAGAATCCAGCAAAACCTTAGATGAGTTATTAAGACCAGAAAGGCTTCGGAGGCTTCGCCGTCCTTTCGTTGGCCTCGTCCAGTTCTGTGGAGGCTGTGCTGCTTCTTCGGTTGTTTCTCAGCATTTTGAGCCGTTTCTCTCTCTTCAGCTCACTGTAGAAAACTCTAACCTTGGCTAATCTGTCCCGCGGTAGTGCTTAATAATCAATCCTCAAACAGCATGTAGGCCTGAGGCGACGCAGTAAATGGAGCATCGGCTGCAATCTGTGCATTTAGCGGATATTGTTTGATTCCTACTGTCTGTAAAATGTAAAGCAATACATTTTTGACCTCTCGAGGACGAGAGAGCAGCGCTGTTCATCCAGCAGAGCCAGGCACGCGTTCCCCACACTGAGTGCTGTATTGATCATGAACGTTTCAGTGCTTTATCGCTGAGAATTCAAAGCAAACGTCCCCTCGGTGACCAAGCCAACGTGCTCATCAATAAGCCTATTAGATCTCCCCGACATGCTGATGGGTACATACACTGCTGCAGCTGAACGCGGCCTGGCAGAGGCTTCAGTTTAGGGAACGTTTTAGTACCGAGAAAATCGACATACCTACGCCGGGTGGCCAAAAGTATTCGGACGCCCCTTCTAGTTACTGAGGTTAGGTGTTTCAAGGCCGAGCAGCTGCACGCAAGCCTAAGATCACTATGCCCAGTGCCAAGTGTCAGCTGGAGGGGTGTATCAGAATCAGCAGTAAAGTGCGGTGGAGGAGGGATGATGGGCTGGGGCTGTTTTAATGACTGAAGAACCTACAGATCACCTAGGTACATCTAAATCCATAGATCACCTAGGGACATGTGAAACTATAGATCATCGTGTGGTTGGTTGGTGTAGTATGTAACACCTCTGCCTTGTATGCTGTAGACTTGAGGGTTCAATCCCCACCTGGGTAACCACTCTACACTAAACCAGTAAGAGTCCTTGGGCAAGACTCCTAACACCACCTTCGCCCACCTGTGTAAAATGATCAAACTGTAAGTCGCTCTGGATAGGAGCATCTGCTAAAATGCCGTAAATGTAGATCATTTAGGTACATCTCAAACTATAGATCACCTAGGTACATCTGAAATCATAGATCACCTAGGTACATCTGAAACCATAGATCACTTAGGTACTTCTGAAACCATAGATCACTTAGGTACAATCTGAAACCATAGATCACTTAGGTACATCTGAAACCATAGATCACTTAGGTACATCTGAAACTATAGATCACTTAGGTACATCTGAAACCATAGATCACTTAGGTACATCTGAAACTATAGATCACCTGGGTACACCTAAAACTGTAGATCACTTAGGTACATCTGAATCTATTGATCATTTGCTGCATTTGAAACCACAGATTAACACGTTGTCTGGACGCAAGGAAAGCAGTGTTATGTCATATAAGCTACACAGGTTCAGTATTTGTCCACCACACTCACTGTAATCAGTGCCTATTTAGCAGCAGTGTCTGAGCGAGGCTGCATTTCTCCTTGGAAAGTTAAAGCAACCCATAGGCTAAATTAATAAGGAGCGCTGCTCTGGAGGCTGTACAGTTTGTGTCCTCTGAACATCAGGTTATTCAGCGCTGTCCCCAGCTTCCTCTTCTGTACAGGACTCGGTGTGCTTTTAAAAAGGAGGTGTAAAGCCTGCAGCGACACACTCTCCTGCTTGGAAACCTCTCTTGCTGATGCGTAGAGTTTGAGCTGATAAACTGTCCAGCGACAGACTGGATACAGTCTGTAACTATACACCTATAGACTGGATACACACATGCGCCTAATAAAGTGGCCAGTGAGTGGAAGCACAAGGTAGGTGTTTCTAATAAAGTGGCCAGTGAGTGGAAGCACAAGGTAGGTGTTTCTAATAAAGTGGCCAGTGAGTGGAAGCACAAGGTAGGTGTTTCTAATAAAGTGGCCAGTGAGTGGAAGCACAAGGTGGGTGTTTCTAATAAAGCGGCCAGTGAGTGGAAACACAAGGTTGGTGTTTCTAATAAAGTGGCCAGTGAGTGGAAGCACAAGGTGGGTGTTTCTAATAAAGTGGCCAGTTAGTGGAAGCACAAGGTAGGTGTTTCTAATAAAGTGGCCAGTGAGTGGAAGCACAAGGTGAGTGTTTCTAATAAAGTGTCCAGTGAGTGGAAGCACAAGGTGGGTGTTTCTAATAAAGCGGCCAGTGAGTGGAAGCACAAGGTGAGTGTTTCTAATAAAGTGGCCAGTGAGTGGAAGCACAAGGTGGGTGTTTCTAATAAAGTGGCCAGTGAGTGGAAGCACAAGGCCGGTGTTTCTAATAAAGTGGCCAGTAAACGGATGTAGGGGTAGTGGGGGGCTGTATAATCCCATTTCCCCCCCTTTTCTCTCGCTGTGGGGACCCGTTTGTAACCCCTCTGTCCTGCCTTGGTGAAAACACGCTGGCTGAGTCAGCAGGTTCTCCTCCCTTGAGCCTCATTACAGCCGACTGCTCTCATTGTCCGTGAGCAGATACACAGGCGGAGGGTAATGGAATGGGGGGCTGTTATTGTTGACCACTCGGGCCTGTGGACGAGTGTTCGCACACGACTCGGACTAATCCTCCCATCACTCTGGACCACAAAAGCCAGGAATCTTCAAAAATAGCTCCTCATTTGCATGGAGTGCTGCTCGGCCCAGGCCCAGCGGACTCGGAGGCTTTGTTGGTATTTTTAGATGAAGCTCTTTGCTCTCAGAAATGGGAACCAGATAAAGATTCTCTCTCTCTCTCTCTCTCTCTCTCTCTCTCTCTCTCTCTCTGTCGTCCCTCCCTCCTTTCCGACTCTCACCCTCCTCAGAGTAATTAAGACATATGGGACTGATATTCCTTCTCTATGTGCTCGAGGTAAACAGTCCTCCTTTCAGCCTGGCGGCCAAGGCCGGGTATTAACCTCCGTTTTGCCGTTAGACTCATTTCTGACCCAGATTTTGAAGTTTGACTTGTGTGTGCAGAACTTGGAACCCCGTCTCATTCGGAGCTGCTGATCCCCGACCAGCACTGATGGATCAACTCTGAACAAATCGTCTCCGACAGAGCGGCCCACGAGGAAACGGTTACGTGATCGTAGAAACGGTGGGGGGTGGGCAAACGGGACGGGTGGCCTAATTCTTAGGCAAACAGAGCTCTCCCAGAAAACCAAACAATCCGCTCGGGGAGCCGCGCACTTGTGTGGGGATATCCTAATTTTGTTTATAGTGCACTGAGGAAGTTAATTATACGAAGAATTAATTAAACCAGAAAACCGATGAAGACTGAAGACATAGTTAAAAGACACTGTAGATCACTTAGGTACATTTGAAGCTGTAGATCACCTGGGTACATTCAAAACGATAGATCACCTGGGTACACTCAAAACGATAGATCACCTGGGTACACTCAAAACGATAGATCACCTGGGTACATTCAAAACGATAGATCACCTGGGTACACTCAAAACGATAGATCACCTGGGTACATTCAAAACGATAGATCACCTGGGTACACTCAAAACGATAGATCACCTGGGTACACTCAAAACGATAGATCACCTGGGTACACTCAAAACGATAGATCACTTGGGTACACTCAAAACGATAGATCACCTGGGTACATTCAAAACGATAGATCACCTGGGTACATTCAAAACGATAGATCACCTGGGTACACTCAAAACGATAGATCACCTGGGTACATTCAAAACGATAGATCACCTGGGTACATTCAAAACGATAGATCACCTGGGTATACTCAAAACGATAGATCACCTGGGTACACTCAAAACGATAGATCACTTGGGTACCTACAAAGTGACGGATCATCTAATTGAAATGATAGATCACTTAGGTACATTTGAAACTATAGATCACCTGGGTACATTCAAAACGACAGATCACTGAGGTACATTCAAAATGATTATCTAATTGAAATGATAGATCACTGAGGTACATTTGAAACTATAGATCACCTGGGTACATTCAAAACGACAGATCACTGAGGTACATTCAAAATGATTATCTAATTGAAATGATAGATCACTGAGGTACATTTGAAACTATAGATCACCTGGGTACATTCAAAACCACAGATCAACTAAATACATTTGAAGATTCAGATCACCTAGGCATAATTCATGCTGTAGATCACCTAGGTACGATTGATGCTATAGATTAAGCATTGACCCTTATTAGTCCCACAACGGGGAAATTTCACCTCCACATTTAAGTGTAGTGAAACACCTCATACACACTAGTGAACACACACACGAGGGGGCATTGAGCGGTGGGCAGCCCTATCCACAGCGCCCAGGTGGCAGTTGGGGGTTAGGTGTCTTGAGCAAGAACACCTCAGTCACATGCTGTCAGCTCAGGGGAACCGGCGACCTTCCGGTCGCAAGGCTGGTTCCCTAACCTCCAGCCCACAACTGCCCCAACCTGGGTAAATTGATCACCTAGGTACATTTTCTAGATGCAATAAAACTAGTAGACTTATATATATATATGTGTTTTTAAAAATAGTGCAGTACATTTCAATAATAATAATAATAATAATAATAATAATAATAATAATGCTTTGCGGTGAGGAAGGGCCTTTCCTTCTGTCCAGCTCTGGTGGATCAAGCCCTGCAGGGTTTTTTTGCATTACACAACATCAGTCCTGATAAAATGGGTGTTACTGCTAAAATAAATAAAACGTGAATAAAAAGTGGTAGCAGCTCATCCCGTCCTGGCAGCAGTCAAGCTAAACTATGCTGCGTCGAGGCGGAATCACGGCGGTGCCCTTGTTTGGTAATGCCCCAGATTTACGACGCACACTCTCCTCCAGGACCCTCCGAGTCCACATTAGGCCGACGGAGTTCAAAGAAGCAAATTTGTGTATAAGTCGAGACGCTCTCCTGCTCTGGTCCCCCTCTTAGGACTCCCGCAATCCTCTCCGAAGTCTATTTGTCTTATCCACACTCAATTCCCCCTTCAGATAAGACGGGGGGTGGGGGGGGGGGTGGCGTAGCATAAACCACGGAGCGAGCCGCATTACGGCTGAAGTTTCAGCAGGATCGAGCCCCCAAAGCGCCGTGGAAAGGCCAGGTCAGGATAGACCCTCCTGTAGAGAGCTGGACTCTTCTGCAGGGCACAGTCACACATACCCCGCTGTGACATGGTGGGAACACACAGGAAGCACCGCTGGGCCCAAACTCAGAGATGTCGGGTACGATCTCGCGTTTTAAGCACACCTTCCTGAGCGAAGGACCCGCACAGCGCGAGGGGGGTCGAGCGAAACTTTCTGACCACTCACAAGCTTCGAAAACAAGCGTGCTTGTGGTGAAACGTCCAGAATCATCCGACAGCATTAAACGCCCAAAAGCGTCCAGACGGAACGGGCGGCTTCAGCTGAGTTAACCTCCCACTGCACAGCGTTGCCTCAGGGCAACAATTCTCCACCCTTACCAGTGGCATGATCTGCACGTATTGATCGATCAGATTGATCAGTTTAGTGCACAATCACTGTTCATTTGCTGAATTTAACATATTGGGAAAGAAACTTGGAAAACTAAAGGTGGTCTGTGCAAAAGCTGATAAAGCATTTATTTACATTTTCCTTTTGAAGTTAAATGTGGTAAATAAAGAGAAAATTTGCCCTAAAATGGACAGAAGAGCCATATGTATGCGGGTCTTCTGTGGAGGATTGACTACACTTAGAAAACGCCATCTGGGGCTTTCAAACATTTGCATATGACTATGTCCAAAAGTATCCAGACAGCCCTTCTAATGAGTCAGTTCCACCCTCCATTGCGCAGCGTTGCCTCAGGTTAACAAACCTGTTTCCTCTCTTACCAAAAGCACGATGCGTGTTTAACGTTACTGAGATGGTTTGCGTGATGAAGGGAAGAGTTCGAATGAATAACAAAGGGCATTTGGAAACTATACAGTTGTGTGCAACAATATTCGTCATTTTTTCATCCATTTGAAAAACATAAAATATTAGGTGTGTGAAGAATTTACATGAATGTATCGTATAAACGGTTTACTGCATAAGAATTGATTAAACGTGGATGTTGCCTAGAAGCAACACTGAGTGGCAGTGGAATGAATCAGTCAAAATGCTGCATTTTATACTAAATAACTTCTGATATGTTGATAATTACTTAGTACTTTTTATGTTTTAGTGCATTTGCAACAGTTGTTAGTGGTTTGGTGCGATTATTTAGCTGCATGAGAAGTCAAAACATTACGACGTTGCGTCATGATAACATGGTTCTTTGAGAATTAAACATCTGTTTCGGGATGTCTCGGTTTCAGGAGATGAATGAATGAATCTATTTAAACGTTTTTTAAATAGACGTCATGTTTTCATGTACACGCTGTATCAGTGCTTCCCCCTGTTGCCTTGTGTTGCCTTTAGGCAACAAACCCCAAAAAAAGGCCCCTGTGCACTCCAAGTCTGGGCTAGAGGGGTATAAAGCCCCCCAGCATTGGGTTGCGTTCTCTGGCATTGGAGCTCCGTCCAGTACCTTTGAGGTGACCTGGAGTCCAACGTCAGTACCTGATCTCACTAATGCTCTTGCAGCTGCCACCAAATCCTTACAGCAATGTTTGAACGCCGGCGTGAAGTCTGCCCAGGCGAGCAGAGACTGTTACTGCAGTGAGTTTTTATTAGGAAAGTGAAAGTTTATTTTGGGTGGGGGTTTTGTCTGATATGGGTGTGATGACTACACTAGTATATTAGTGCTAATGGGTTTATTTATGTAAACAGATAATGAGGTCATTAGGAGTTATTAGGAGTTATTAGGAGTTATTAGGATGACGGTGTCCCATTTCTGTCTTTGTGCTACATCAATACTCCCAGGCTGTAAGACAGCAGGGAATAAAGATAATATGGAATATTATACAACATATGCACTGCAGTCACTGGCCACTTTATTAGAAACACCCACCTTGTGCTTCCACTCACTGGCCACTTTATTAGAAACACCCACCTTGTGCTTCCACTCACTGGCCACTTTAATAGAAACACCTACCTTGTGTTTCCACTCACTGGCCACTTTATTAGAAACACCTACCTTGTGCTTCCACTCACTGGCCACTTTATTAGAAACACCCACCTTGTGCTTCCACTCACTGGCCACTTTAATAGAAACACCTACCTTGTGTTTCCACTCACTGGCCACTTTATTAGAAAAACCTACCTTGTGCTTCCACTGACTGGCCACTTTATTAGAAACACCCACCTTATGCTTCCACTAACTGGCCACTTTATTAGAAACACCCACCTTGTGCTTCCACTCACTGGCCACTTTATTAGAAACACCCACCTTGTGCTTCCACTCCCTGGCCACTTTATTAGAAACACCCACCTTGTGCTTCCACTGACTGGCCACTTTATTAGAAACACCCACCTTGTGCTTCCACTAACTGGCCACTTTATTAGAAACACCCACCTTGTGCTTCCACTCACTGGCCACTTTAATAGAAACACCTACCTTGTGCTTCCACTAACTGGCCACTTTATTAGAAACACCCACCTTGTGCTTCCACTCACTGGCCACTTTAATAGAAACACCCACCTTGTGCTTCCACTCACTGGCCACTTTATTAGAAACACCTACCTTGTGCTTCCACTCACTGGCCACTTTATTAGAAACACCCGCCTTGTGTTTCCACTCACTGGCCACTTTATTAGAAACACCTACCTTGTGCTTCCACTGACTGGCCACTTTATTAGAAACACCCACCTTATGCTTCCACTAACTGGCCACTTTATTAGAAACACCCGCCTTGTGTTTCCACTCACTGGCCACTTTATTAGAAACACCTACCTTGTGCTTCCACTCACTGGCCACTTTATTAGAAACACCCACCTTGTGCTTCCACTCACTGGCCACTTTATTAGAAACACCCGCCTTGTGTTTCCACTCACTGGCCACTTTATTAGAAACACCTACCTTGTGTTTCCACTCACTGGCCACTTTATTAGAAAAACCTACCTTGTGCTTCCACTGACTGGCCACTTTATTAGAAACACCCACCTTATGCTTCCACTAACTGGCCACTTTATTAGAAACACCTACTTTATAGGTCCACTTTTTTGATGTACAGTTAAATCAGAGGTAAAACGCTGTAGCCCCTGTCAGGGCATGTAATTGCCTTGTTCAAGCATAGCTTTATTACAGGAGTAGCACATTGCGCAAACGTTTATAGTTGATGTTTATAAGCAGCTATATAGACGCTTATTCAGCAGCGGATTCTGAGAAACTGCATCGGCGTTTTATATCCGTGGAATGCTGCAGTATGAAAGCAGCCCATTCCCCAAAGCCTTTGTTCTTTGCTCCATCTGACTGCTATTTCATTACGGCTCACGTGCGAGCCATTCCGACTCTGGCTCCAGTTCTAAAGCAAACCGGACCCCCTCGAAACCCGTAAATCACTGCCGAGCGAGAGCTCCAGGGCCACAAGCTAACGCAGACAGCATGTCTGCGTGGGAGGGAGCGCGGCTGAGGACGCATTGCTCAAGGAGGCTCACGCTCTCGCCATGAGCTAATCCGTAAACTCCGATCCGTCATGTTGCGCTTATCTCGAGGAACGACGCTGATCCTCCCTTCTTGAGCTCGGGCGGCTTGTCTGTAGCTAATAGCGACGCTGGACAGATGAAGGCGGGGCTGAAAATGATCCGTCACCCTAATCAGAAACACTGACCCTCTGACCAACTCAGCTGGTCAGCCGCGCCCACCGGCGCCACACCTGGTTAGGCACAGGCTGGGAGTTTCTGACCGGACTGATCCCGAATGCGTGATCACAGGGTTTTATAACGATTCCTACAGGGCGGCCTCAGTGAGCCGGAGGGAAACGGGCTCAACAATTAATAAATGAACTAATAAACTAATAAACAAACTAATAAACGGGATTCTAACGGATTTACAGTGAAGTGTCTTCAAATTTAAGACGTAATTAAAATTAATGAGGTTAAAAAAAATACAGGCATCTGTTTTACAGAAAACAGGCTTCATGCAGGAGAACTCACAGCTGATTGGTTAGAGTTACAGCTACTGAGAGCTGATTGGTTAGAGTTACAGCTACTGAGAGCTGATTGGTTAGAGTTACTGCTACTGAGAGCTGATTGGTTAGTGTTACTGCTACTGAGAGCTGATTGGTTAGAGTTACTGCTACTGAGAGCTGATTGGTTAGAGTTACTGCTACTGAGAGCTGATTGGTTAGCGTTACTGCTACTGAGAGCTGATTGGTTAGCGTTACTGCTACTGAGAGCTGATTGGTTAGCGTTACAGCTACTGAGAGCTGATTGGTTAGTGTTACTGCTACTGAGAGCTGATTGGTTAGTGTTACTGCTACTGAGTGCTGATTGGTTAGTGTTACTGCTACTGAGTGCTGATTGGTTACAGTTACAGCTACTGAGAGCTAATTGGTTAGTGTTACTGCTACTGAGAGCTGATTGGTTAGTGTTACTGCTACTGAGCGCTGATTGGTTAGTGTTACTGCTACTGAGAGCTGATTGGTTAGTGTTACTGCTACTGAGAGCTGATTGGTTAGTGTTACTGCTACTGAGAGCTGATTGGTTAGTGTTACTGCTACTGAGTGCTGATTGGTTACAGTTACAGCTACTGAGAGCTAATTGTTTAGTGTTACTGCTACTGAGAGCTGATTGGTTAGATTTACTGCTACTGAGAGCTGATTGGTTAGTGTTACTGCTACTGAGAGCTGATTGGTTAGTGTTACTGCTACTGAGAGCTGATTGGTTAGTGTTACTGCTACTGAGAGCTGATTGGTTAGAGTTACTGCTACTGAGTGCTGATTGGTTACAGTTACAGCTACTGAGAGCTAATTGTTTAGTGTTACTGCTACTGAGAGCTGAATGGTTAGAGTTACTGCTACTGAGAGCTGATTGGTTAGAGTTACTGCTACTGAGAGCTGATTGGTTAGAGTTACTGCTACTGAGAGCTGATTGGTTAGTGTTACTGCTACTGAGAGCTGATTGGTTAGTGTTACTGCTACTGAGAGCTGATTGGTTAGCGTTACTGCTACTGAGAGCTGATTGGTTAGCGTTACTGCTACTGAGAGCTGATTGGTTAGAGTTACTGCTACTGAGAGCTGATTGGTTAGAGTTACTGCTACTGAGAGCTGATTGGTTAGAGTTACTGCTACTGAGAGCTGATTGGTTAGTGTTACTGCTACTGAGAGCTGATTGGTTAGAGTTACTGCTACTGAGAGCTGATTGGTTAGTGTTACTGCTACTGAGAGCTGATTGGTTAGAGTTACTGCTACTGAGAGCTGATTGGTTAGAGTTACTGCTACTGAGAGCTGATTGGTTAGCGTTACTGCTACTGAGAGCTGATTGGTTAGCGTTACTGCTACTGAGAGCTGATTGGTTAGCGTTACTGCTACTGAGAGCTGATTGGTTAGAGTTACTGCTACTGAGAGCTGATTGGTTAGCGTTACTGCTACTGAGAGCTGATTGGTTAGCGTTACTGCTACTGAGAGCTGATTGGTTAGAGTTACTGCTACTGAGAGCTGATTGGTTAGCGTTACTGCTACTGAGAGCTGATTGGTTAGCGTTACTGCTACTGAGAGCTGATTGGTTAGCGTTACTGCTACTGAGAGCTGATTGGTTAGAGTTACTGCTACTGAGAGCTGATTGGTTAGAGTTACTGCTACTGAGAGCTGATTGGTTAGTGTTACTGCTACTGAGAGCTGATTGGTTAGAGTTACTGCTACTGAGAGCTGATTGGTTAGTGTTACTGCTACTGAGAGCTGATTGGTTAGAGTTACTGCTACTGAGAGCTGATTGGTTAGTGTTACTGCTACTGAGAGCTGATTGGTTAGTGTTACTGCTACTGAGAGCTGATTGGTTAGCGTTACTGCTACTGAGAGCTGATTGGTTAGTGTTACTGCTACTGAGAGCTGATTGGTTAGAGTTACTGCTACTGAGAGCTGATTGGTTAGTGTTACTGCTACTGAGAGCTGATTGGTTAGAGTTACTGCTACTGAGAGCTGATTGGTTAGAGTTACTGCTACTGAGAGCTGATTGGTTAGAGTTACTGCTACTGAGAGCTGATTGGTTAGTGTTACTGCTACTGAGAGCTGATTGGTTAGAGTTACTGCTACTGAGAGCTGATTGGTTAGTGTTACTGCTACTGAGAGCTGATTGGTTAGAGTTACTGCTACTGAGAGCTGATTGGTTAGTGTTACTGCTACTGAGAGCTGATTGGTTAGAGTTACTGCTACTGAGAGCTGATTGGTTAGAGTTACTGCTACTGAGAGCTGATTGGTTAGCGTTACTGCTACTGAGAGCTGATTGGTTAGAGTTACTGCTACTGAGAGCTGATTGGTTAGAGTTACTGCTACTGAGAGCTGATTGGTTAGTGTTACTGCTACTGAGAGCTGATTGGTTAGAGTTACTGCTACTGAGAGCTGATTGGTTAGTGTTACTGCTACTGAGAGCTGATTGGTTAGAGTTACTGCTACTGAGAGCTGATTGGTTAGTGTTACTGCTACTGAGAGCTGATTGGTTAGAGTTACTGCTACTGAGAGCTGATTGGTTAGAGTTACTGCTACTGAGAGCTGATTGGTTAGCGTTACTGCTACTGAGAGCTGATTGGTTAGCGTTACTGCTACTGAGAGCTGATTGGTTAGCGTTACTGCTACTGAGAGCTGATTGGTTAGCGTTGCTGCCGCTATTAGATAGTCTCATAACTTCTATTCAAATTAGTGCATTTTTACCTTAATAGTTATTTATATAAAAGTGTGTTCTGTCTCAGTAGCGACCTCTGTTTTCTGATTCGTGGCTGTACTCCACCAGATATTCTCTGCCTCACTGTTACTACCGTCTTTTTTGAGTATGACCTGCTACGCCACCTAACCTTGGAAGCAAGAACGAGATCTTTACATATCCATGAAAACTTTATATTCTCTGTATTTTCTGGGTCTGTCTGGACCTCAACCTGCTGATGACCTGTTACGCTACCAGACCGTGGCACACGAAGGACTAGTAAGTATGATCATTTCATATCAATGAAGACTTCTCCTGGATCTCTACTCGTATGTAGAATAAGATCCAGCAGGGATTTGGGCCTAAATCCCCAAGCTAGGCCTGTCTTCTTCACGACTTTGCCCTTTCTTCCACTGGATGACCCTCCCAGCTCAGTGACTCCTCACGTCTTCTGTATTAAAACAGGATTTCTGCCCATTTACTTTTCTGAGCCTGAATCATTTCGCTTTGAGTGCTTCAACCTCCACCCTAGAGCCTGTTTGATCTGAGCCGAGCCGTAGCCAGAAGATCCGCTTCTAGCGAGCGGCGGTCTCTAACAGCCGTGAGATTTTAGGGGGTGCGCAACGGAGTCACTGGAAAAGTTCAGCTCTTTTTAAAACTTTCCGTGGCCTTTTACCGTGTAAAACCCTCCACTTGGAGATGTTCGAGGTTCTTCTCCAGGTGCTTCTCATTCCGCCAAGCCTCTGCGGAATAGATGGAAGTGTAAAAACAGGGCACTAAGCGCTAAACCCGGCAAACATTTCTATGATCGCCCTCTCATTTGAGAAAAATACCCTCGCCTGCCGCCTGAATGGACCTGTTTTCTACGCTTTTCCTAGCAAGAAGCTTCTGAGAGCGTCTCTGCTCTGCCCATCTTCATGTTCCAGCAGTAAACACTCCCATTAAGTTATGAAATAATGTTTCTCCAGGACTCCTAATGTAGGACAGGGCACCGTCAATGACCTGGCTAGTTTTTCTTCCGTCATCTTCCCAGTAAAAAAAGACGGAAAACCGAAAAACTGTCTCGACTCATTTAATAAGGCCTCAATCTTTGGCGCTCGCGCAGTGGCGCCACTCATGAATTTCAATAGAGAACGAGTGAAAGGGGGGAAAACGTGCATTTAACTGAACTTTAGAAGACTTCTCTCGCGCACTTCCCGCTTGCTTGCTGTCTCTTGTGAAACGCGATTCAATAGACTCGGCTTCCTCTATTCAGCCTCGAGACTGAAGACTTCTGTGGGTGATCAAAACCACATTAATATTAATTTGCGCTTTGTGCTAAAGCTCATTGTGTGACGGCTTTTTGTCGGTCTTTTGGTGCCGCTATCTTCTTGACACATTCGCGCGGTCTTTCTTCCCCTTTTCCGACTCCATTGGGTGCCATTGTACTACAGTTTATCTTGCTTGCGGATCGTCGCGTGACTGAGTTTGACGTGTCGGCGCTTAAGCGCTCAACACAGGCTCTTTTGTGCTGCCAGTGCACGTCAACATTGAGACCCAGGCAATGCAGGTAGAGGCAACTGCTCTCAAATAGAGTGGGAGGACTTTCCCAACATGAAGCTGAAACCGCAATACCACAGAAAACCTGTAGGGGGAAATAGAGGGCGGAGCTGAGCGGCGTTTGTTTATTTGATGGTCGTTAATGACGTCTTTAGAGGGCGGAGCTGAGCGGCGTTTGTTTATTTGATGGTCGTTAATGATGTCTTTAGAGGGCGGAGCTGAGCGGCGTTTGTTTATTTGATGGTCGTTAATGATGTCTTTAGAGGGCGGAGCTGAGCGGCGTTTGTTTATTTGATGGTTGTTAATGACGTCCTTAGAGGGCGGAGCTGAGCGGCGTTTGTTTATTTGATGGTTGTTAATGACGTCCTTAGAGGGCGGAGCTGAGCGGCGTTTGTTTATTTGATGGTCGTTAATGACGTCTTTAGAGGGCGGAGCTGAGCGGCGTTTGTTTATTTGATGGTTGTTAATGACGTCCTTAGAGGGCGGAGCTGAGCGGCGTTTGTTTATTTGATGGTCGTTAATGATGTCTTTAGAGGGCGGAGCTGAGCGGCGTGTGTTTATTTGATGGTTGTTAATGACGTCCTTAGAGGGCGGAGCTGAGCGGCGTTTGTTTATTTGATGGTCGTTAATGATGTCTTTAGAGGGCGGAGCTGAGCGGCGTGTGTTTATTTGATGGTCGTTAATGACGTCTTTAGAGGGCGGAGCTGAGCGGCGTGTGTTTATTTGATGGTCGTTAATGACGTCTTTAGAGGGCGGAGCTGAGCGGCGTGTGTTTATTTGATGGTCGTTAATGACGTCTTTAGAGGGCGGAGCTGAGCGGCATTTGTTTATTTGATGGTCGTTAATGACGTCTTTAGAGGGCGGAGCTGAGCGGCGTTTGTTTATTTGATGGTCGTTAATGACGTCTTTAGAGGGCGGAGCTGAGCGGCGTTTGTTTACTTGATGGTCGTTAATGACGTCTTTAGAGGGCGGAGCTGAACGGCGTTTGTTTATTTGATGGTTGTTAATGACGTCTTTAGAGGGCGGAGCTGAGCGGCGTTTGTTTACTTGATGGTCGTTAATGACGTCTTTAGAGGGCGGAGCTGAGTGGCGTTTGTTTATTTGGTGGTTGTTAATGACGTCTTTAGAGGGCGGAGCTGAGCGGCGTTTGTTTATTTGATGGTCGTTAATGACGTCTTTAGAGGGCGGAGCTGAGCGGCGTTTGTTTATTTGATGGTCGTTAATGACGTCTTTAGAGGGCGGAGCTGAACGGCGTTTGTTTATTTGATGGTTGTTTATGACGTCTTTAGAGGGCGGAGCTGAGCGGCGTTTGTTTACTTGATGGTCGTTAATGACGTCTTTAGAGGGCGGAGCTGAGCGGCGTTTGTTTATTTGATGGTAATGACGTCTTTAGAGGGCGGAGCTGAGCGGCGTGTGTTTATTTGATGGTCGTTAATGACGTCTTTAGAGGGCGGAGCTGAGCGGCGTGTGTTTATTTGATGGTTGTTAATGACGTCTTTAGAGGGCGGAGCTGAGCGGCGTTTGTTTATTTGATGGTCCTTAATGACGTCTTTAGAGGGCGGAGCTGAGCGGCGTTTGTTTATTTGATGGTCATTAATGACGTCTTTAGAGGGCGGAGCTGAGCGGCGTGTGTTTATTTGATGGTCGTTAATGACGTCTTTAGAGGGCGGAGCTGAGCGGCGTTTGTTTATTTGATGGTGTTAATGACGTCTTTAGAGGGCGGAGCTGAGCGGCGTTTGTTTATTTGATGGTCCTTAATGACGTCTTTAGAGGGCGGAGCTGAGCGGCGTTTGTTTATTTGATGGTCGTTAATGACGTCTTTAGAGGGCGGAGCTGAGCGGCGTTTGTTTATTTGATGGTCGTTAATGACGTCTTTAGAGGGCGGAGCTGAGCGGCGTTTGGTTATTTGATGGTCGTTAATGACGTCTTTAGAGGGCGGAGCTGAGCGGCGTTTGTTTATTTGATGGTCGTTAATGACGTCTTTAGAGGGCGGAGCTGAGCGGCGTTTGTTTATTTGATGGACGTTAATGATGTCTTTAGAGGGCGGAGCTGAGCGGTCTTTGTTTATTTGATGGTGGTTAATGACGCCTTTAGAGGGCGGAGCTGAGCGGCGTGTGTTTATTTGATGGTCGTTAATGACGTCTTTAGAGGGCGGAGCTGAGCGGCGTTTGTTTATTTGATGGTCGTTAATGACGTCTTTAGAGGGCGGAGCTGAGCGGCGTTTGTTTATTTGATGGACGTTAATGATGTCTTTAGAGGGCGGAGCTGAGCGGCGTTTGGTTATTTGATGGACGTTAATGACGTCTTTAGAGGGCGGAGCTGAGCGGCGTTTGGTTATTTGTTTGTTTGGCTCTTTTTCTCTGTATTTGCTGTGATTTCCATCCTCATCGTTGTAGGTGAGCAGTCACTCCTGCTCATGCATCATTTTAATCTATCAGTCGTTCTTTGGGGGCTTTTCTTCTTTTTCCGTTAAGTCAGACCCTCCATTAATTCTGGAGAGACATAATTTGCATATGAAACATTGATGAGCCTTTGCCATCTTGGGCCCTCGCTGCATGGGCCTGGAGAAGAAAAATGGGGCTGAGGAGATATGAGAGAGATGTGCTTACGTCCTCGTCCTCGTTTGAGAGAGTCCTGGACTCCCAAGTCTTCTCCAAACTTCTGGCTCACTGTACCAGGTCGACCGCGTCCACATTTGCATAAGCTGCAGGATCTTTTGATCTGGAACCCGTCTGTGATCAAGGACATGTGGAGAGCAGCTGATGAAGCGAGTGTGAGGGATGAAGGAAGTTAAATAAATAAATATTTAAAGAAGATAAATAACATGTTTAAAGGGGAATGGGTCTGAGCGCAGGACCCCAAATCCCCGCCCAGGGGGCAAAACATCCACTGCAGAGCCTGGACCGCTGATTCCAGCATCATTTGGTGGAGCTGAGAGAATCTACGTCCCTGAGAACGTTTTTGAGTGCCGACTCGAGGAAGGTCATTATTATCATCAATGCTTTTCCAGGCACAGCTTATAGACCTACATAGAAATACTACAAACAATAAAAGAAGTGAGGTAAAGCTCTCTCACTGGCCACTTTATCAGAAACACCCACCTTGTGCTTCCACTCACTGGCCACTTTATCAGAAACACCTACCTTGTGCTTCCACTCACTGGCCACTTTATCAGAAACACCCACCTTGTGCTTCCACTCACTGGCCACTTTATCAGAAACACCCACCTTGTGCTTCCACTTACTGGCCACTTTATTAGAAACACCTGCCTTGTGCTTCCACTCACTGGCCACTTTATTAGAAACACCTGCCTTGTGCTTCCACTCACTGGCCACTTTATTAGAAACACCCACCTTGTGCTTCCACTCACTGGCCACTTTATTAGAAACGCCTACCTTGTGCTTCAACTCACTGGCCACTTTATTAGAAACGCCTACCTTGTGCTTCCACTCACTGGCCACTTTATCAGAAACACCTACCTTGTGCTTCCACTTACTGGCCACTTTATTAGAAACGCCTACCTTGTGCTTCCACTAACTGGCCACTTTATTAGAAACACCTACCTTGTGCTTCCACTGACTGGCCACTTTATTAGAAACACCCACCTTGTGCTTCCACTGACTGGCCACTTTATCAGAAACACCCACCTTGTGCTTCCACTTACTGGCCACTTTATTAGAAACACCCGCCTTGTGCTTCCACTCACTGGCCACTTTATTAGAAACGCCTACCTTGTGCTTCAACTCACTGGCCACTTTATTAGAAACGCCTACCTTGTGCTTCCACTCACTGGCCACTTTATCAGAAACGCCTACCTTGTGCTTCCACTCACTGGCCACTTTATCAGAAACACCTACCTTGTGCTTCCACTGACTGGCCACTTTATTAGAAACACCCACCTTGTGCTTCCACTGACTGGCCACTTTATTAGAAACACCCACCTTGTGCTTCCACTGACTGGCCACTTTATTAGAAACACCCACCTTGTGCTTCCACTGACTGGCCACTTTATTAGAAACACCCACCTTGTGCTTCCACTTACTGGCCACTTTATCAGAAACACCTACCTTGTGCTTCCACTCACTGGCCACTTTATCAGAAACACCTACCTTGTACTTCCACTCACTGGCCACTTTATTACAAACACCCACCTTGTGCTTCCACTGACTGGCCACTTTATTAGAAACACCCACCTTGTGCTTCCACTTACTGGCCACTTTATCAGAAACACCTACCTTGTGCTTCCACTCACTGGCCACTTTATCAGAAACACCTACCTTGTACTTCCACTCACTGGCCACTTTATTAGAAACACCTACCTTGTGCTTCCACTCACTGGCCACTTTATCAGAAACACCTACCTTGTGCTTCAACTCACTGGCCACTTTATTAGAAACACCCACCTTGTGCTTCCACTCACTGGCCACTTTATTAGAAACACCTACCTTGTGCTTCCACTGACTGGCCACTTTATTAGAAACACCTACCTTGTGCTTCCACTCACTGGCCACTTCATCAGAAACACCTACCCTGTGCTTCCACTCACTGGCCACTTTATTAGAAACACCTACCTTGTGCTTCCACTCACTGGCCACTTTATCAGAAACACCTACCTTGTGCTTCCACTCACTGGCCACTTCATCAGAAACACCTACCTTGTGCTTCCACTCACTGGCCACTTTATTAGAAACACCCACCTTGTGCTTCCACTCACTGGCCACTTTATTATTATATTATGGTCTGACTCTGTGCTGAGGTGCTAGTGAGCGATGGCGGGTGAAAAGGAAACTCACCTACTGAAAGGATCTTAATGAAGACCAGCGTCATCACTACACAGAACCCTATTTGGCACCTTTGTTTTTCTTCAGATGATCCAGTGACGTATACCTAGCTAAACTGTTAGCACAGTGGTCTGGGCGGAGGCGTGTTTGTGTTCCTGAGGACAGGGACGTCTGAGGGGAGCTGAAATTGTGCTTCGTCCTGCGTCTGGAGATTTGACGCCACAGCCCTGCACCTTGGCAGGAGACTGACAGGACTGAGGCGGATGACGGAGCTCAAGCAAGATTGCTGGATGCTGATGAGCTAATCCGGGAATGTTTGCTGACACAGGATTAGGAGGAGAAAGGTTAAGCCGGGATATGACCCCAAACATGTTCTCCCAAAGATATGCAGCAACACTTGGATATTCATGGTGTGAATCTGTCCAGCATCTGTCGCTGTAAATGAACCAGCATATGCTGCTGTACACAAAGGTTTGGCCTATAAATAGAGTTTCTACGTCAGTGAATCTCTAACTGAGCAGAAGTGCATGCACATATACTCTTACCATCCACTTCCTTACAAACACCTGCCCTGGGCTTCCACTCAGTGGCCACTTTATCAGAAACACCTACCTTTTACTTCAACTCACTGGCCACTTTACTAGAAACACCCACCTTCTGCTTCCACTGACTGGCCACTTTACTAGAAACACCTACCTTCTGCTTCCACTGACTGGCCACTTTATTAGAAACACCCACCTTGTGCTTCCACTGACTGGCCACTTTATTAGAAACACCCACCTTGTGCTTCCACTCACTGGCCACTTTATTAGAAACACCCACCTTGTGCTTCCACTCACTGGCCACTTTATTAGAAACACCCACCTTGTGCTTCCACTCACTGGCCACTTTATTAGAAACACCCACCTTGTGCTTCCACTCACTGGCCACTTTATTAGAAACACCTACCTTGTGCTTCCACTCACTGGCCACTTTATTAGAAACACCCACCTTGTGCTTCCACTAACTGGTCACTTTATTAGAAACACCCACCTTGTGCTTCCACTCACTGGCCACTTTATTAGAAACACCTACCTTGTGCTTCCACTCGCTGGCCACTTTATTAGAAACACCTACCTTGTGCTTCCACTGACTGGCCACTTTATTAGAAACACCCACCTTGTGCTTCCACTCAGTGGCCACTTTATTAGAAACACCCACCTTGTGCTTCCACTTACTGGCCACTTTATTAGAAACACCCACCTTGTACTTCCACTCACTGGCCACTTTATTAGAAACACCTACCTTGTGCTTCCACTCACTGGCCACTTTATTAGAAACACAGTCCTTGTGCTTCCACTGACTGGCCACTTTATTAGAAACACAGTCCTTGTGCTTCCACTCACTGGCCACTTTATTAGAAACACAGTCCTTGTGCTTCCACTCACTGGCCACTTTATTAGAAACACCCACCTTGTGCTTCCACCCACTGGCCACTTTATTAGAAACCCTGACCTTGGACTTCCACTCACTGGCCACTTTATTAGAAACACCTACCTTGTAATAAATAAATAAGAATGCAAATCATCTTTGTTGCTGAGAAGCTCGAATGCTTATGTGCTGATAATTGATCTGTGAACATCTATCTGACTGATTGAGGTGGGTAATCCTGTAAATATCCCGGTAAATAGAATCCGTGTAAACGCCTGAATCCGATTACATTCCCTATCGGAAAGTTTCAGTCCGTTCTGCATGTGCGTCGCGTCTGTTACGTTCTGTGTTTTGTAGGTCTGTTTGTTTTGTTTCTGTTCTGTTTCAGGTCAGGTGTTGTGGTGGTGATTGGCTGCTCTGCTAAATTGGTTGCTTGTTGCTCCGCCCAGTTGTGCAGTTTCTATTGGCTGGATCTGATGGCGGGAAAATTCAAAAGGGCCCTTTGTATTGCAGTCGGCGAGCTGCACAGATTCTTTTTCCTGTTGAGCCGACATGTGCTGCTCCAGTGGATGCCCACCAGCACAGACCAAATTTCTTATGTTGTTTGTTTACTAGCAGGATTCTTAGGGGTGACCTGCCTTTTTTTTTGTTGGGACTTTTGCCTCTGTTTTTTGGAAAAGAGTAGGCAGGGTAGTTTCCTTGTAATTTATTTTCTTTTGGTTTGGTTTCAGGGTAAGTTAAACATCTTTCTTTTAGGTGGTTTTTGTTGTTTTGGCCTGGGGTCATCCTGAAGCTTTTAAAATCCTGCTATTTTTGGTTATTTGTTTCAGAAATCGGTGAATCTCGAGAACTGTTCAGAATAATAAAACAATCTGCTCTACTTAGTTTTTTGTGTTTTGTTTGGTCTGAGGCTGAGTGGGCACTCACTCAAACCTTTTGTGCGTCCTACCCCTAGAGGACGTAACAAAATGGGGGCTCGTCCGTCCGTTTTCGCTTTTCTCTTTTGTGGTTTGGGTCCCTTGCTGGTAAGTGTGTTTTGCTTCTTTCTGGTTGGCAGTTTTTTCTTGTGGTGTGGGGGGGGTGTAGTGTTTGTATGGAATGATGGAGTTTAGTATTGAGGCATTTCGGCAGAATCCTTCTTTACAAGCTTTGGCTAGTTGTCGTAGGGCTGATTTATTGCTGATTGCAGATTTTTATGAGATTCCTGTGTCCAAATCAGCTACTAAACAGGTAATGATGGAGGTGCTGCAGGAGGGGTTAACTGCTGCTGGTATTATGCCTACTGATGTTGTTAGTTTAGAGACAGGGTTGGAGACAGCTGCTCTTAATCCGGGTAAGCTTTCTGCTTCTGCTCCTATTTTACATCCTCTTGTTGGCTTAAGTAATGAAGACCTTAGGTTAGCTATTCATTTGAAAGAGCTTGATCTGCAAGTTAAACGCCAGGAACATGAAACTCAGCTCCTACGTGTTAAGCAGTATGAGTTAGAAAGTGGGGTTAGGCGTGGCGCTGGGGTTGCGTCTCCTGCTCCCGATGCTGTTATGTCTCCGCATGTGCCAGCTCCTGTAGTTTCGCCGGATGCTTCTGCTACCTCACCTGTGTTGCCTTCAGCAGAGAATCCTAGGGATTTTGATATTAGTAGGCAGATTCGTTTAGTACCCATATTCAGGGAAACTGAAGTGGATTCGTATTTTGGTGCTTTTGAGCGCATAGCTAGAGCTTTGAATTGGCCAAGGGAGGTTTGGCCACTGTTGTTGCAGTGCAGACTGATTGGGAAGGCTCAGGAAGTCTGTTCTGCATTGTCTCTTGAGGATAGTCTTAATTATGATGTGTTAAAGTGCTGTGTTGAGGGCATATGAGTTGGTGCCTGACGCCTATCGTCAGAGATTTCGTTCGCATTTAAAAACTGCCAATCAGACATTTATAGAGTTTGCTCATGAAAAAGCAAACCTTTTTGATAAGTGGATTCAGTCCAGCAAGGTGACAAATTTTGAGCAGCTTCGGGAACTTATTTTGTTGGAGGATTTTAAAAATTCGCTGCAGTATAAAATTGTGGTTCATTTGAATGAACAAAAAGTTTCATCTGTAGCACAGGCTGCAGTCTGTAGTGATGAATTTGTTTTGACCCACAAGGGAAGCTTTGTTTCATCTCCTGGTGGTGATAAGTTTAGTCCAGAGAGAAGCGTACACAGACTTAGAACAGCTAATGTGTCTCCTCGGTCCGAAAACCGGGAATGTTTTTATTGTCATGAGTCTGGTCATCTTATTGCAGTTTGTCCTGTGTTGAAGAAAAAAGCTCGTCTTTCTAAAGAGCACACTCCAAAAGAGGTTGGTTTTGTTCAGGTTACTCATGATTCAGTTGCAGACAGACAGGATGTTGATTCTGTGTATGAACCTTTCATTTTAAAGAGTTCAGTATCGTTGACTGGTCAGGAGGGAGACCAAGTCCCAGTAACAATTCTGCGGGACACAGGAGCCGCTCAGTCATTTGTTCGTGAGGGTGTTTTGCCACTGTCTGGTGACACATTTAGTGGTGCAGACGTGTTGGTTCAAGGTATTGAATTGGGTATAGTGAGAGCTCCGCTACATAATTTGTACATTCAATCCAGGTTGGTAACGGGATACGGTGAAATTGCTGTTTGATCTCAGCTACCTGTAAAAGGGGTAGACTTCATATTGGGGAATGACTTGGCTGGTGGAAAAGTGTTACCTTTTCCTGAGGTCGTTAATGATCCTGTGTCTGAACCACAGATTCAAACAAAGGAGTCCGTGGATCTAGCTTCAGAATTTCCATCAGTTTTTCCTGCTTGTGTTGTAACCCGAGCACGGTCACGTAAGCTTGCGGCTGTAATCAATCTTTCTGATAGCTTTCTTACCCATACTGACCCCGCTGGTGATAACCAGCAGAAGTTTGATGTAAAAACTGACTCTTGTGCTCTTTCGGCAGGTCTTCATGGGTCTGGTAAAGAACCTCAGATCCGGTCTACTGTTCGTATTGCTAAGGTGGGGCCTCCGCTGTCTGCAGCTTGTGCTGCCGATTCTGACCTGACACTGTCAGTTGACAGAGCACAGATTGTCACTGAACAGCAAAGAGATTCCTCTCTGGCTCCCTGCAGGGCTACTGTAGTAAATAAGGAAGGTTTGCCCAAGAAACCAGTTGCCTATTTTTGGGATGGGGAGTTATTGATGCGTAAATGGACGCAGCGGTGCTGAGTGAAGTCGAATGGGGATCAGTTTATCAGCTAGTTGTTCCCCAGAAGTTTCGCAGGCAGGTTTTGGGTCTTGCTCATGATCACGCTTTTGCTGGCCATCTTGGTGTGACCAAGACTTACAATCGTATCTTGCGTCATTTTTTCTGGCCTGGCTTAAAGTCTGATGTAGCAAGATACTGTCGATCCTGTCATAAATGTCAACTGATAGGAAAGCCAAATCGGGTTATTCCTCCAGCTCCTCTCCGACCCATTCCTGTAATGGGTGAGCCTTTCGAACATGTGATTTTGGATTGTGTAGGCCCGTTGCCTAAAATGAAATCAGGTTATAGGTATTTACTAACAATAATGTGTGTAGCAACACGTTTTCCAGAGGCAGTGCCTTTGCGCTCTTTGACTGCTAAGGTCACTGTTAAAGCCCTTATTAAGTTTTTTTCTACTTTTGGACTTCCACGAATAGTGCAATCTGACCAAGGTTCAAACTTTGTCTCGACTGTTTGAACAAGTGTTGTCCCAACTTAAGATAAAACATCAAATTTCTACTGCATATCATCCTGAAAGTCAAGGCATGTTAGAGAGATTTCATCAAACATTGAACTCAATGCTCCGTGCCTATTGCTTGGAATCAGATAAAGACTGGGATGAGGGCCTTCCACTGTTGTTGTTTGCTGTTCGTGAGACACCTCAAGAGTCTCTAGGTTTTAGTGCTGCAGACTTGGTGTTTGCACATACAGTTCGAGGCCCACTTAAATTGTTGCAAGAGCAGTGGACTTCCAAAGGTGACAACGCCACTTCACATGGTAATTTACTGGATTACGTCAGTTCATTCCGTGAGCGCTTGCAGCACGTGTGCGAGTTGGCTCGTGCCTCCATGACTTCTGCTCAGACAAAAATGAAAACGCTTTTCGATAACAAAGCAGTTTCTCGTTCATTCCAACAAGGTGATAAGGTGCTTTCTTTGCCTGTTTCTGGCTCTGCTTTAGAAGCTCGTTTTTCTGGCCCTTATGAAGTTCGTGGTAAACTATGTAGACTAGGTAGACTATGTCATCAGCACCCCTGACAGAAAACGTAAGACTAGAGTGTGCCATATTAATATGCTCAAGCCTTATGTTAGTAGGGTGGAGGACATCCCAGAGTCAAAACCCACTGTCACCCCTCTTGCTACACTCTGTGTTGTCGTCTACAGATGGTTCAGACGTTGATGAGGAAGGTCTAGGCATGCGTAGCATTCCTGTGGCTGGTGCTTGTTTGCAAAATTCAGAGATTTTGGCAGATCTGGATTCGCTTTTGTCTCATTTATCAGAAGATTTTCGTAGAGATATTATTGAGTTGATTCAGTTTTATCCTGCTTTATTTTCTGATATACCCTCACGCACTGATGTTTTGTCACATGATATAGATGTGGGACAAAGTGTTCCAATAAAGCAACATCCATATCGTGTACATCCTGTTAAACGACACCAAATGAGCAGAGAGGTTGATTACCTCCTTGATAATGGTTTGGCTGTTCCAAGTTGCAGTGCATGGAGTTCTCCTTGCCTTCTTGTGCCAAAGCCAGATGGCACTGTTCGATTTTGCACTGATTACCGGAAAGTCAATGCCGTCACAAAACCAGACTCATTTCCTCTACCTCGAATGGAGGATTGTGTTGACAAGGTGGGGTCTGCTTTATATGTGCCTAAGTTAGATCTGCTTAAAGGCTACTGGCAGGTGCCTTTGACCCCTCGTGCAGCTGAAGTGTCTGCCTTTGTTACACCGGACAGTTTTCTGCAGTATACTGTCATGGCATTTGGACTTCGAAATGCCCCAGCCACATTTCAACGACTCATGAGTCGGGTGTTGATGGGAGTTTCTGACTGAGGTTTATTTAGATGATATCGTGGTTCATTCATCTAGCTGGTTTGAGCATTTAAAGACTCTTCATACCGTATTTAATAGACTGCATCAAGCGTCTTTGACTCTAAACCTTGCAAAGTGTGAGTTTGGTAAGGCTACAGTTACTTACCTAGGGAAGCAGGTTGGCCAAGGGCAAGTTTGTCCTGTTGCTGCAAAAGTGCAGGCTATTCTGGATTTTCCTGTGCCACGCACCAAGCGGGAACTCAGGAGGTTCCTTGGGGTAGTGGGGTACTATCGTGGCTTCTGCAGAAATTTTTCGGATGTCGTTTTACCGTTGACAAACTTACTTCGTTCCTCCTGTGAATTTGTATGGTCCACGTCCTGTCAAACCTCATTTGAGTCGGTGAAAATGTTGCTCTGTAATGCTCCTGTGCTTTCTGCTCCAGACTTCTCACATCCTTTCAAGTTGGAAGTGGATGCCAGTGCAACGGGTGCTGGTGCGGTCCTACTACAAGAGGATTCGAGTGGTATTGACCATCCTGTGTGCTATTATTCGAAGAAGTTTGTAAAACATCAGCTTAATTATAGCACAATTGAGAAGGAGGCCCTGGCTTTAAAGCATTTTGAGGTGTACGTGGGGTCTAGTCCATTGCCCCTTGTGGTGTTTACTGACCATAACCCGTTGGTTTTTCTTTCTCGGATGAGAAATTCAAATCAGCCCATTATGAGATGGGCGTTAATTGTTCAAGAGTATAACCTTGAAATTTGCTATAAAAAGGGTTCCGACAATGTTCTGGCAGATGCTCTTTCTCGAGTTTAATGTGTTATGTTTGAATCACATGGTATGTTGATTTTTGGTGGTGGGGGTGTTACGTTCTGTGTTTTGTAGGTCTGTTTTGTTTCTGTTCTGTTTCAGGTCAGGTGTTGTGGTGGTGATTGGCTGCTCTGCTAAATTGGTTGCTTGTTGCTCCGCCCAGTTGTGCAGTTTCTATTGGCTGGATCTGATGGCGGGAAAATTCAAAAGGGCCCTTTGTCTTGCAGTCGGCGAGCTGCACAGATTCTTTTTCCTGTCGAGCCGACATGTGCTGCTCCAGTGGATGCCCACCAGCACAGACCAAATTTCTTATGTTGTTTGTTTACTAGCAGGATTCTTAGGGGTGACCTGCCTTTTTTTTTTGTTGGGACTTTTGCCTCTGTTTTTTGGAAAAGAGTAGGCAGGGTAGTTTCCTTGTAATTTATTTTCTTTTGGTTTGGTTTCAGGGTAAGTTAAACATCTTTCTTTTAGGTGGTTTTTGTTGTTTTGGCCTGGGGTCATCCTGAAGCTTTTAAAATCCTGCTAGTTTTGGTTATTTGTTTCAGAAATCGGTGAATCTCGAGAACTGTTCAGAATAATAAAACAATCTGCTCTACTTAGTTTTTTGTGTTTTGTTTGGTCTGAGGCTGAGTGGGCACTCACTCAAACCTTTTGTGCGTCCTACCCCTAGAGGACGTAACAGCGTCTCAGTGAGAGTTTATACCGTTCAACACGGAGGAGCAGAAACTGGTCTGCAGAGGAGACGAAGTTCATGCTCTGATCTTTAAAAGACGGTGGTGGGACGGACGTCCAGCTTATGCGTCTCAGAGCACGACGTCTTCCTCTCGGCCTTCTTTAATAAGGACGTGTGAAGGACGTTTTCCTGAGTCTGACGTCATTTTAAAGCAGTTAAACACACAATCACTGCTCACTGCTGCTCATCTCACTCTGACTGGACTCTGATGTTCGCTGTCATGGTAACGTCTACTCCAAGTTATACTCCACTCATGTGGGTCATTTTGCATCGGATTACTTGTAGCGAGCATGTAAACGAAGATTTTCCATCAGATTGTTGAGTAGAGTGTGAATATAAACACCTCAGTCTGAATCTGTAATCGGAATGAATTCAATCGGAATGGCATCTGTGCATGTAAACACTGACCCGGTTTCCACCACTCCCATCTGGAAGAAGGTTGCCTCCTCCAGACTCATGAACAGGCAGTGCTGACCGGATAGCTTTAAACCCTCTCATTGAGCTGCTCACTTTCATCTGTTACTCTTTAACTTCTGCACTCAGCCACTTTACTGTGAAACTTGACCCTCACTCGCTTCACATGCACAGTGACTTTTGCCCCATAAACGGCCAGGACCAACCAGCTGGGCCAGAGTGTCCAATGTCTATAACCTTAGAATAACTAGGACAGTTTCCACTGAAGTCCATGTTGTTGCTGAATAATAAATCTCAGTTTGTAGTACACCTGGGATTTTAAGGGGTTACTCTAGTACTAATTATCAGTGCATTGGTAAACAACACACCGACGCTGTGGACCGACAGCTGGTCAGTTCCTCTACTGGTTGTATGGTTGTAGTTACTGTATATTCTGCAGAAGAGTTTATGGTATAGAGTTTGTATATTTTGTCTGTATTTATTGTATTAATTGCTACTGTTCTGTGTGCAGTGTAGCCTGGAGGAACTACATCTAACTGAACTACATCCTAACTGGACTACCGTCAAATTTAACCATTTAATGAGGTTAACGTGAAGAGCAGTTTCGGGGCACTTCTATTGGTCCAAACATCATGAAAGTTTCACACAAGCTATAGGACAGAGCTGCTGCAATAACTGGACCAAACTGGAGATTTGGAATGGACTCCAATAGCCAGGTCTTGGTTAGGGTCAGAAGTTTTCCGCTGCTAAGACATCAATAACTCGTCTACAGTGAACTCGCGTACGTAACACTCGGATGGTTGGATAGCAGAGGCAGCTTTTCACAAAGCAGAGAAAATCTTAGGCCGCCTCTTACTCCAGGGTCACTTTAAGGTAGGAAGGTAATTACCAAGTTTGTGGAAAGAGGGTAGAAATATTGCCGAGAGGCAGAAAGCGGTCCACTTTAAAAAGGTCGGCTGTGCTGCTCTCCGAATCAGCCGCTATAAACAACAGCAACAAATAAGCCTCTATGATGGATTAACGCTTTAAAAAGCACTGAAAACGAAAACGGGAAAAACCTGCTCTGCACTATCAACAGCTTCTTTGAAAGAAAAGAGCTAATAAAAAAAAAATACCCCTCTTAAACTTCTCCCAGAGTTTCCAACAGCTATCGGCAAGGACGAGCGCGTGAAATGAAAGCCCGAGAAAAGAATACCAAAGCGGAATCAAGCCGAGTCTTAGCGAGAGACAGAGCAACTCTATTAAAGTCTGAAAGTGCGGCTCGCTGGTCATTAGCAGGTATTTCTGCTTGAGCTCCATAAAGCAGCAGTGGCCTTTCAGAAAGCCACTTACTGAGGCGTCCGAATTATTTTAATTGGACGCCCTGAGGGTGAATGTCACTCAGTAAACACCGCACAGACTCCCACCGCAATATATTTGTCTACTGGAGTTGGGGACAACAGCTCCACAGCCGAGGAAGGAAGGCAGAGTAATCTACGGCAGATCAATGGAGAGACTGAGAAGCAGTGAAGACAACAAGGCCTCAGGACCTGATCTGAGACTTCATATCACTGCTGTGGACACTTTATCAGAAACCCCTCGCTCTCCCTTCAAGCTCAGCCAGGCTGGTGGACAGCTGGACGCTGCAGCTCATCTGTTGAGGCACAGTTTGTGTTGGCCGTCCTCCTGTCCTTCACCAGTGGGCGGTTTCTACGGTTCATCTGAGAACCAGAGAAGACTTTGTTTTTTTTTCCACCACTGGAGAAAAATGCATAATAGCCATTCAGTCATAAGACCGAGAATGTTTTCCATAATTGTGACTTAGCATCTCATAGTTATGACCTGGCATCCCAGAACAATGACTTAATAATTACTATCTCATGCTAATGAGAAAAGATTAGCATAATTATGACTTAATAGCTCAAAATAATTACTGTCTCATGCTAATGAGAAGGTTAGCACAAATATGGGAAAGTAAGTCATTATTATGAGATGGTAAGTCATAATGATGAGATGCTGAGTCATAACTATCAGATATTAATCAATTATTCTGAGATGCTTTGTATAACATATTTATGAGGTTAAATTTCATTATAATGAGATAATCATAATTATTATGAGATACTTAATCATAATTATGAGATGAAAAGCTGTTGGTAAGTCATGGTAAGATGGTAAGTCATAGATATGAGATACCAAGTCATAATTATAAGATACTAAGTCATAATTATGAGATTGATTCTCTTTATTATGAGATCTTAAACCATAATTATAAGCTCTTAAGACATACTTATGAGATACTAAGTCATTATTATGAGTAGTTAAGTCATTATTCTGAGATGATAAGTCATTATTCTGAGATGATAAGTCATTATTATGAGATGTTAAGTCATTATTCTGGGATGTTAAGTCATTATTCTGGGATGTTAAGTCATTATTCTGAGATGATAAGTCAATCATGAGATGATAAGTCATTATTCTGAGATGATAAGTTATTATTCTGAGATCATAAGTCATTATTATGAGATGTTAAGTCATTATTCTGGGATGATAAGTCAATCATGAGATGATAAGTCATTATTCTGAGATGATAAGTCAATCATGAGATAATAAGTCATTATTCTGGGATGGTAAGTCATTATTCTGAGATGATAAGTCATTATTCTGAGATGATAAGTCATTATTATGAGATGATAAGTTATTATTCTGAGATCATAAGTCATTATTATGAGATGTTAAGTCATTATTCTGAGATCATAAGTCATTATTATGAGATGTTAAGTCATTATTCTGAGATGATAAGTCATTATTCTGGGATGTTATGTCATTATTCTGAGATGATAAGTCATTATTCTGAGATGATAAGTCATTATTATGAGATAAGTCATTATTCTGAGATGATAAGTCATTATTCTGAGATGATAAGTCATTATTCTGAGATAAGTCATTATTCTGAGATGATAAGTCATTATTATGAGATGTTAAGTCATTATTCTGGGATGTTAAGTCATTATTCTGAGATGATAAGTCAATCATGAGATGATAAGTCGTTATTCTGGGATGGTAAGTCATTATTCTGAGATGATAAGTCATTATTATGAGAAGTCATTATTCTGAGATGTTAAGTCATTATTATGAGATAAGTCATTATTCTTAGATGATAAGTCATTATTCTGGGATGTTAAGTCATTATTCTGAGATGTTAAGTCATTATTCTGGGATGTTAAGTCATTATTCTGAGATGATAAGTCATTATTCTGGGATGTTAAGTCATTATTCTGGGATGTTAAGTCATTATTCTGAGATGATAAGTCAATCATGAGATGATAAGTCATTATTCTGAGATGATAAGTCATTATTATGAGATGATACGTTATTATTCTGAGATCATAAGTCATTATTATGAGATGTTAAGTCATTATTCTGGGATGTTAAGTCATTATTCTGAGATGATAAGTCAATCATGAGATGATAAGTCATTATTCTGGGATGGTAAGTCATTATTCTGAGATGATAAGTCATTATTCTGAGATGATAAGTCATTATTATGAGATGTTAAGTCATTATTCTGAGATGATAAGTCATTATTCTGAGATGATAAGTCATTATTCTGGGATGTTATGTCATTATTCTGAGATGATAAGTCATTATTCTGAGATGATAAGTCATTATTATGAGATAAGTCATTATTATGAGATGATAAGTCATTATTCTGAGATGATAAGTCATTATTCTGAGATGTTAAGTCATTATTATGAGATAAGTCATTATTCTGAGATGTTAAGTCATTATTATGAGATAAGTCATTATTCTGGGATGGTAAGTCATTATTCTGAGATGATAAGTCATTATTCTGAGATGATAAGTCATTATTATGAGATGATAAGTTATTATTCTGAGATCATAAGTCATTATTATGAGATGTTAAGTCATTATTCTGAGATCATAAGTCATTATTATGAGATGTTAAGTCATTATTCTGAGATGATAAGTCATTATTCTGGGATGTTATGTCATTATTCTGAGATGATAAGTCATTATTCTGAGATGATAAGTCATTATTATGAGATAAGTCATTATTCTGAGATGATAAGTCATTATTCTGAGATGATAAGTCATTATTCTGAGATAAGTCATTATTCTGAGATGATAAGTCATTATTATGAGATGTTAAGTCA
>NC_051222.1:1774543-1814543 GCF_015220715.1 Pygocentrus nattereri | reverse complement strand
CTGGGGTACTTGGGGGTAAGTCACTGGGGCATTTGGGAGTAAATGCTGTTTTGGGAGTATGTGGGGTAAGGCACTGGGGTACTTGGGGGTAAGTCACTGGGGCATTTGGGAGTAAATGCTGTAGATACTTTGCAAAGGTTTGGAGACAGACGGGGATTTATGGGTACTTTTGGGGTAACCTTTGCTTTTGAGAGTACTTGGGGCAGATGATGCTTTGGGGGGGCATGTTCGGGGGTAGGTGTTGGGGGTATGTTCGGGGGTAGGTGTTGGGGGCATGTTCGGGGGTAGGTGTTGGGGGCGTGTTCGGGGGTAGGTGTCGGGGGCATGTTCGGGGGTAGGTGTCGGGGGCATGTTCGGGGGTAGGTGTCGGGGGCATGTTCGGGGGTAGGTGTCGGGGGCATGTTCTGGGGGTAGGTGTCGGGGGCATGTTCGGGGGTAGGTGTCGGGGGTATGTTCGGGGGTAGGTGTCGGGGGCATGTTCGGGGGTAGGTGTCGGGGGCATGTTCGGGGGTAGGTGTCGGGGGCATGTTCGGGGGTAGGTGTCGGGGGCATGTTCTGGGGGTAGGTGTCGGGGGCATGTTCGGGGGTAGGTGTCGGGGGCATGTTCGGGGGTAGGTGTCGGGGGCATGTTCGGGGGTAGGTGTCGGGGGCATGTTCGGGGGTAGGTGTCGGGGGCATGTTCTGGGGTAGGTGTCGGGGGCATGTTCTGGGGTAGGTGTTGGAGATAAACGGTGCTTTAAAGCCATTTTCTGGGTGGTTCCTCTGCTCTGTGTTCTGCCCTCCCTGCCGGGGGGGTTTCGCTCCTGCCTCTGGATCATTTGCCACATCGCTGCCCCGCAGCCATCGGTGAGCCGGAGATGGATGGGGGGGCTCTCGGGGAGGAGCGGGAGGGCGAACGAGTGAAAGAAAAATCTGCCCCGTAAAAGGTGCACAGAGGTCAGATCTATAAAGCGAGAGTAAAGGCAGCGAGGCGGCCGGAGAGGCCGGAGAGGCCGGAGAGGCTGGGGGTGTCTTCCACACCCCGAACGGCTCCACAGACGCTTGTTAGTGTGGCCACTTCTCTGTCACCCGTCTCTCCGGTTCCTCTTCATGTTCTCCTTCTTTCGAGGGCCGTTGGGCTTGTAGTCGTAAGCGGAGGTGCAGCACCGCCTCCCGGATCCACAGGCAGTCCAGCGCACGCTGGATTAGAGCTCAAATTAAGGAGAGGGATCACCTCCGAAGACGAGAGCGCCGCATCTCCTGCAAGGCGGCGTGAAGTTCGGCTCTCGTCTGAAAGGCGGCGATGGCGCTGAAACTAGTGAAGGTCAGTGGCTTTGAGCAGGCAGCGTTAGAGCAGCGTCGGGCGAAAACCTTCCCGAGCGTAGCCGGTCAGCCGTCTGAAGGCCTGTAACAGCAGTGTGGGCTCAGATACGCGCAGACATGGACGACCCGCGGTGCCGATACTGAGTCCTGAGCTCTGCATATTAAAAACAAACGCAGCTCATTAAACGGAGCAGCAATCGTGGCCCGAGCACTCTGTTAATAATAGCAGAGCCACTCCAGCGCAGCCGAGCACTGGAGCAGGAAAGAGCAGCAATCAGCCAGCGGGCAGGCCACTCAGAGGAAGAGTGCGCTGCGAGTGCGCTGACCGACGCCATGGGTTTCCACATTGAGCTGCCCTGGCTAATCACAGCCGCCTCCGCACAGAAATCGCAATTAATAATCACAACCGCAGAACCGCGGCAAACAGCAGCTGCTGCGGCCGTGATGAGGAACTGACACCCGCTGGCCACTTTATTAGAAACGCCTACGCTGGACTTCCACTCACTGGCCACTTTATCAGAAACACTCACCGTGGACGTCTACTAGCTGGACACTTTATTAGAAACGCCTACGCCGGACTTCCACTCACTGGCCACTTTATTAGAAACACCTATCCAAGACTTCCACTCACTGGCCACTTTATCAGAAACACTCACCGTGGACGACTACTAGCTGGACACTTTATTAGAAACGCCTACGCTGGACTTCCACTCACTGGCCACTTTATCAGAAACACTCACCGTGGACGTCTACTAGCTGGACACTTTATTAGAAACGCCTACGCTGGACTTCCACTCACTGGCCACTTTATTAGAAACGCCTATGCTGGACTTCCACTCACTGGCCACTTTATTAGAAACGCCTACGCCGGACTTCCACTCACTGGCCCCTTTATCAGAAACACTCACCGTGGACGTCTACTAGCTGGACACTTTATTAGAAACGCCTACGCTGGACTTCCACTCACTGGCCACTTTATCAGAAACACTCACTGTGGACGTCTACTAGCCGGCCACTTTATTAGAAACGCCTACGCTGGACTTCCACTAATTGGCCACTTTATCAGAAACACTCACCGTGGACGTCTACTAGCTGGACACTTTATTAGAAACGCCTACGCCGGACTTCCACTCAGTGGCCACTTTATCAGAAACACTCACCGTGGACGTCTACTAACTGGCCACTTTATTAGAAACACCTACCTTCTACATCCACTAACTGGCCACTTTATTAGAAACACCCACCTTCTACATCCACTAACTGGCCACTTTATTAGAAACACCTACCTTCTACATCCACTAGCTGGCCACTTTATTTGAAACACCTATCCAAGACTTCTTCCATTCACTGGCCACTTTATTAGAAACGCCTACTGAGTCACAAGGCCTCTTTATTTGAAACACCCACCCTAGACTTCCGCTCACTGGCCACTTTATAAGAAACACCCTACTGCTTCTTGAATGGTTCATGCTACAGGCGAGCCAGTCAGAAGAGAGCTCATTTACATACGCGAGTCTGAAAGGAACAGAAATAAATAAATAAATAAATAAAGGTCATGTGAACCCAACAAACCGTAAAAGCCGCACGAGATGAACTTAAAATATAAGAGCACAGCAGCCGGCTGGTCCTTAAACAGCCGAACGTTCGGCCCGTCAGTGTCGGCGCTGCCCGCTTGCTGTTGTTTGTTAAAATCCTCGGCCGCAGACTTTAACCGGATACAAGTCGGCGGTCCCGGAGCGGCGCCTGTGGATCATTCGATCCCTTTTCTTGCCCCTATGAATGAGGTGAACGTCTGGTGAAAGTGAGGTGTAAACCTGACACTGGAGACGGGGTAGAGTCTCCGAGAGAGAGAGAGAGAGAGAGAGAGAGAGAGAGAGAGAGGGGGACGATTTGGAAGGGGGTCGCGGAGGACAGAGCTATTGTCCTTGTTAGACATGAAGAGTATGTGTCATCGCAATAATGGCCTTCTTTTATCCGTAAGATATCACTCTTTCTCAATAGTGGTTACTTCTTCACCTCTCTCTCTCTCGCTCTCTCTCGCTCTCTCTCTCCAGCTGGTGATCCTGAACACCGGTGTCACGTCTAGCTGCACTTTGATCAGTGGCGGTCATTGTTTGGAGAGGGCCTATCGCTTTCAGGCCGGTAAAGTGAGCTACACGCACTCGTAAGTGCGCTCAACAGGGAGCCCTTTTATGCGTTTCGAGGGGGAGAAATAGTGGCTCGTTTGCCACTCATAGCCAGACACGTCCATCCAGAGTCCAGAGGCTGAAACTTCTATACATTCAGGAGGAAAGAAAGGAGAAAAAGCTCCAGAGATGGCAGATAACGATTAGGTTCCCTCCCCCGCCCCCTGCGGCTCTCTGTCCGAGAGCTCTGAGGGCCCCTATCTCGTTCCTATGCCCATTACCCACAGTCACACAACACTGGACCCCGTCTCATCGCCGCTGACCAATTAATCTAATGAATGGGGGCCTTCTTTCCTTTTCTCTTCTGACGCTCCCCAGCTGAATTCCGCCGCTCAGCGCTTATGACAACGGGGCCCTAATTATTTTTTTCCCCGTGCCGGACCGTCGTCAAAACATTGACGTTTCTCTGCTCGTTATGAGCGCCGGACCGGCCGTCCGGCTTTTATTCTTATTTATTTATTTATTATTTGTTTATTTTTTCAGCACTGCCCAGAGTTTTGCATCTGATTAGGCGCCCGCAAGGCCCAGAGTGGTTTAGAGAGAGAGAGAGAGAGAGAGGGAGAGAGGGAGAGAGAGGCGGAGAGGCGGAGAGAGAGAGAGAGAGAGGGGGAGAGGGAGGGAGGGAGAGAGAGGCAGAGAGGGGGAGAGAGAGAGAGAGAGAGGGGGGGAGAGGGAGAGGGGGAGAGAGAGGGAGAGGGAGAGAGACAGAGTGAGAGGGAGAGAGAGAGAGACCGAGAGACAGAGAGAGAGGGAGAGGTAGAGAGGGAGAGGGAGAGAGAAAGGGAGAGTGAGAAACAGAGAGAGAGAGGTGAAGAGAAAGAGAGCCAGAGAGTGAGAGAGAGAGAGAGAGAAGGAGAGAGACACAGAGAGAGAGAGAGACAGAGAGAGAGAGAGGGAGAGAGAGAGAGACAGAGAGAGACAGAGAGAGAGTGAGAGACAGAGAGAGAGAGGTAGAGAGGTAGAGAGAGAGGGAGAGAGGTAGAGAGAGAGAGAGAGAGAGAGAGGAGAGAGAGAGAGAGGGAGAGAGACAGAGAGAGAGACAGAGAGAGAGACAGAGAGAGAGACAGAGAGAGAGGTCGAGAGAGAGGTCGAGAGAGAGAGGTAGAGAGAGACAGAGAGAGACAGAGAGAGAGGTAGAGAGAGAGAGAGGTAGAGAGAGAGAGAGGTAGAGAGACAGAGAGAGACAGAGGGAGAGAGAGAGAGAGGTAGAGAGAGACAGAGAGAGAGAGAGAGAGAGGTAGAGAGAGAGAAAGACAGAGAGAGAGAGGGAGAGAAAGAGAGAGAGGTAGAGAGAGAGAAAGACGGAGAGAGAGAGAGGGAGAGAAAGAGAGAGAGGTAGAGAGAGAGAGAGAGAGAGGTAGAGAGACAGAGAGAGACAGAGGGAGAGGTAGAGAGAGAGGGAGAGAGGTAGAGAGAGAGGTAGAGAGAGAGAGAGAGGGAGGTAGAGAGAGAGTAAACGTGGTGTGTGGTCAGTTCAGCAGTGCGGTCAGGCAAATAACTCCACACAGAACTGGACTACTGACCTCTGACACTGCAGACCAGTACTGGGAGGATCCTACCAGAGTCTTGCTGACCTCTGAGGTCAAAGGTCAGATCCCATCTAATTCAACCTTTTCTCGGGGGCGGGGCCGAGGTGTCCTGCCTTCACTTTAAAACACTACAGCCTTTAATCGCCTCATTAGAATACATGAGTATAATTACATAATATACCACTGCAGCTCCTGTTAACAGGGGACTCCAGCGCAGTGTTACCGGTATAAAGGGAGATCCCGCGTTCTTTAAAGAGCCCAGTGGTTCTTTACATTCTCACCAGTGGTCTGTAAAGCTCTCTGTGTACCACCACCTGGCACGCTCGCTTAGCTCATGACTGCTAGCTGCATCACTGCTGTTGCAGTCAGCTCTGGGTCATTTTAAAACATTGTACTATATGCTATAAAGTACGTACCATCACACTTTTAACAAAAAATCAGGAGGTGTATAAGAATTCGAGGTCTCTCATTGGCTGAGGGAGTGTGGTGGAGGCCAATCAAATGTCCCTGCGTGCCACTTTGGGCAGCTGTAGTCTAGAGTTATTATCATTCCCCTCCAATAAGACGCCATAGCACTGCCGTCAGCACAAAACCTCATTTTTCAGTTTTTGACATGATTTTAAAAGTCCTGTTGCTCTTTACATTGCGCATAAATTTCATGATGAATGGACCAATAGAAACGGCCCAAAATGACTTGGAAAGCCGTCTGGTTCCATTGGCTCACATTGAAAGTAACGAGGGCTTTTTGCTTCTCCTGTAAAGTTACTATTGCAGTGATATTTTAACCATTCATTCATCCATCAATCCATCTTCTAAGCCGCTTATCCTCCTGGGATGCTCGAGCCTGTCCCAGTGCTTATTGGGTGGAGGGCAGGAGGCACCCCGGACAGGTCGCCAGTCCATTTTTGATTATCAGTTATATTGTTTTGTATTTTATTTTACGTTAAATATCCAAACTCTTCTTTCAGATTTTAGTGACCCCATTATTTTCAACACAGGGCATTAAATGCCATATCATGCTTATATGATTTTCACAGAACGGTCTATATGCCAGTTTTCATTGCAAGCACTCATTGAGTTGATCTACATGCAAATCGCTGCTGTCGGAACAAAGCCTCGTATCTCCAAATTGACGACTTTACAGGAGAAGCAAAAAACCTCCTTCACTTTCAATGTAAGTCAATGGAACCAGAATTTTTCCCAAGTTATTTTGGGCCGTTTCTTTTGGCTCCTTCATCATGAAATCTACACCCCATGTAAAGGGCAACAGGCGTTTTCAAATTATGCCAAAAACTGAAAAACGACAAAAGTAGAGACGGGGGTTTTGTTATGAAAGCAGCAAAATGTAATTACATAATTACTACCGGTGTAATTACACAGTTATTAAATTAACATTTCATTTACATTCTGGCTTTCCTCTGTTTGGGAATCAGATTACGCTGTGCTCTTTGCTGTGGCTCCGGGAAAATGTTTCGCATTCCGCTTTTGGGCAAAGCCGTTTAATTGCGGAAAGCGGCACCTGCCGAACTTGTCCAGGCACGACAGACCGTCGCTGAGCGTAACGTAGTAAACACGCTCGTTTGGCTACGTGCCGCATGACTGGCTGAGTTAATTGTGGTAATGTATGTATCAGGAGGGGAAAGAGGAGTAAACAAACGTCTGGCAACCCAGCGTACAGGGGCTATTTGGAGTGGTGAGGTGGGAAACACAAAGGGTCCTGCAGGACCGGCTCTTCTGTCCTTCACTCAGCCTTTCTTATTCAGATTACAGCTATGTGACTTAAGTGCACTATTGCAGCAGAGAGAGAAAGAGAGAGAGAGAGAGAGAGAGAGAGAGAGAGAGAGAGAGAGAGAGAGAGAGGGGGGGGGGGGGTACCATGATCCTCATGAACCTCCACAGTGGTCTACAAACAAAACCAAAAGAAACTAATAAAAGACCAGGACTTAGTGGCTTTGCCTTAATCCTCAGTGAGCTGCCTTGCCCTCTACGCCCTACTCCCTATCTGTCTATCTAGATAGATAGATAGATAGATAGATAGATGGATGGATGGAGCTCTAGCTCCTTCTTCTTGTCTTCTGTAGTCCATCGTTCAGCAAAAGACCCCAAACAGGCGGGACCTGCGTTCAGCGCTCCTGCAGCCTGAGGCACTTCCACCTCTGACGACTGGGCCAGAGCAGAACGACCTCGCAGCCGAGCCAGACGTCCAGACGTCCAGCCGATCTGCCACTGCACTCCGCTGAACGTGTGTCTGCATCTCACTGTCGACTGATTCAAGGTGGCTCAACGCACTTCTGTATGCGCTAACAATGAACGACTGTAGGAGGCCGTAAAGCGGGCCAAATTTACATAAACAGAAGCTAAACCAATTAGATGCCGTGGATTTGGCTCTGTGTCGTCAGATGAGAGACTCTTCTACTGGAATTTGGGCTCCAATGCATGTAGTTTCTTTATTTTCTTGCTCTTTAGCATTAAATTAGCATTCATAAATATCTAAATATTCATGTTAGACTACGCATTTATTTCACTGATCATATTTAGTCGTCTTAAATCTAACTGGCCTAATAAGAAAGTAACCAAAATTCCCAAGAGCCCTTGCTGTGCAACCTACTTTTTTTGACATAATCAAAATGGATGAGCTACAGAGAAACTGACTCCTAATAACCACCTGGAAGACCTGGTAGCTGATCGAGAAGAACCTCACTGAGAAAAGGAGACGGACACATCAAACAAAGAAGCTGGACGATGGACTGACCGCCCCAGAGTCCAGACCTCAGCATCACTGAATGGGTTTGATCATCAACCAGCTTCTCAGACTGAGCTTTGGAGGCGTGTCTGCAGGTTCTCTGAGGAGCTGGAAGTGAGGCTCCTGAGAAGAACGGGAGCTGGAATGAAGGTAGAGAGACTCACTGACCGAACAGCTGAGATTAGATTCAGTCGCTGAGGGTTTCGTGTCATTTTCTGTTTAGGTGTATGAGTGTAGGGTCTGTGATGAAGTTGCTGTACGGTATTAAACTCAATGAGGGAAAGTGAATGTACACCACCGTTAGCCTGGCACTACTATGATACTGCAAATCCAATTGGGACTGAATCCCATTGCTATCTGAAAATAAGTGGTATAAGATATAGTCGTGGGCTGGGGGGGGGGGCAGTCGTGGGCTGGAGGGGGGCAGTCGTGGGCTGGAGGGGGGAAGTCATGGGCTGCAGGTCAGGGAACCCGGTCCAGTGACCAGAAAGTCACTGGTTCGATCCCCAGAGCCGACCATACGTGAATGACGTGCCCTTGAGCAAGACAGCTAACCCCCAACTGCTCCCCGGGCGCTGTGGATAGGGCTGCCCACCGCTTCGGGCAGGTGTGCTCACTGCCCCCTAGTGTTTATGTGGTGTTTCACTGCACGGATGGGCTAAATGAGGACTGTTGTGGGACTAATAAGGGTCTCTAAATCTTGAAGATCCTTCTGAAGCGAAAGGTTTGAAGATTAAATTCTGCTACGTGAAAAAGGAAATAAATACATAAATAAATAAATAAATACATTTTCATTTATTTCATGCAGTTTCTGAATAATTTGCCTTGCGATTTAGTCCCGTAAACGCAGATGGACAAACCAAGACACACCCGGGAGAGTAAGGGGTTAAAGTGTCATACTGGCTTGAACGCTCTGCATTACTGTAGATATGAGTGTATTTTTAATACGCTGCATGTTTATTGAGGCCCAACCGATCCCTTTCATCCTGGAGTGCGTGCAGGCCTGCGGCTGTATCCAGGTGTGTCATGTCGTCAGCAGCTGTCTTGCTCTGTAATCAGAGAATGTTTCTCACGTCCTTTGTTGTGGTCAGCCGCGCCGAGCCGGACGCCGCAATAATAAACGCATACGCACAGTCCCTCCTCCGCTTCACGGAGAGATTAACCCAGTTTGCCGCGCTGTGGAGTTTTAATCTGCCTCCGTAAACCTCTGTGTAATCTATTCTGTGCAGTTCTGCTGGGTGTGCAGTTTCGGGTATTTCTGGATGAGGACTTATTCAGAAATGGATTTCTCACTGCCGGCACGGCTGCAGTGATACGCAGCACATTAGCGTGGGATAATGAATGGCCCACCAGCTTTAATTAACACAATCCTCCATTGTATCCGTAATTAACTCACCCTGGGGACTTATCCAGCGAAAGGAGATGGAGAAATGAATTGTTCCTCGTACTTCAGAACCAGTGAGAACTAAATTCCACTCTTCCTCTCGTAGATGTGCTCCGGTGACGGTGGGTTGCAGTGAAGAACTGAAGGCCTTCCAGGTTTTGTGTGGGTCTGTTTTTACTCAGGCCTTAAAAGTTTGGTGCAAAACTCAAAAAAAGTCTGACCCAATCTGGCCCACAGCACCAGGTTTTCACCCAACCCCACCCAAGCCTGACAGTTTGCTTAACACTTCCCAAATCCCAAAAAATGGGAAATGGAAGTCTGAAATCCACTGAAATTCCCCTGAAATTCGGTCCAATGCTGACATGAAATGAAAACGTTCAGTTTAAAATAAAAAAATTCTACTCAAACTCAACAAAATTCTGTTTCACGCTGACCTGAGCCTGAGAGAGTTCTGTTGGAAACCAGGTGAAACCAGGTGAAGCTGACCCAAACCTGAAAAAACTGGTCCAAAACTGACCTAACCGCAAAAAATTCTATTCAAAACCAACAGGAACTCAAAGAAAATTCTGCCCAAAACTGACCCAAAACCAACAAAGTTCTGCTCCAAGTTGACCCAAACCCAGAAAAGATCTGACAAAAACTGAGGTGAACTCAAAAAATCCTGAACACAATTAAATTGTGTTTGAAACTGACTCAAACCTGACAAAATCCTGCCTGAAACTGACTCAAACCTGACAAAATCCTGCCTGAAACTGACTCAAACCCGACAAAATCCTGCCTGAAACTGACTCAAACCTGACAAAATCCTGCCTGAATCTGACTCAAACCCGACAAAATCCTGCCTGAATCTGACTCAAACCCGACAAAATCCTGCCTGAATCTGACTCAAACCCGACAAAATCCTGCCTGAATCTGACTCAAACCCGACAAAATCCTGCCTGAATCTGACTCAAACCTGACAAAATCCTGCCTGAATCTGACTCAAACCCGACAAAATCCTGCCTGAATCTGACTCAAACCCGACAAAATCCTGCCTGAAACTGACTCAAACCCGACAAAATCCTGCCTGAAACTGACTCAAACCTGACAAAATCCTGCCTGAATCTGACTCAAACCCGACAAAATCCTGCCTGAAACTGACTCAAACCTGACAAAATCCTGCCTGAAACTGACTAAAACCCGACAAAATCCTGCCTGAAACTGACTCAAACCTGACAAAATCCTGCCTGAATCTGACTCAAACCCGACAAAATCCTGCCTGAAACTGACTCAAACCCGACAAAATCCTGCCTGAAACTGACTCAAACCCGACAAAATCCTGCCTGAAACTGACTCAAACCCGACAAAATCCTGCCTGAAACTGACTCAAACCCGACAAAATCCTGCCTGAAACTGACTCAAACCCGACAAAATCCTGCCTCAAACTGACTCAAACCCGACAAAATCCTGCCTGAAACTGACTCAAACCCGACAAAATCCTACCTGAAACTGACTCAAACCCGACAAAATCCTGCCTCAAACTGACTCAAACCCGACAAAATCCTGCCTGAAACGGACTCAAACCCGACAAAATCCTACCTGAAACTGACTCAAACCCGACAAAATCCTGCCTGAAACTGACTCAAACCCGACAAAATCCTGCCTGAAACTGACTCAAACCCGACAAAATCCTGCCTGAAACGGACTCAAACCTGACAAAATCCTGCCTGAAACTGACTCAAACCCGACAAAATCCTGCCTCAAACTGACTCAAACCCGACAAAATCCTGCCTGAAACTGACTCAAACCCGACAAAATCCTACCTGAAACTGACTCAAACCCGACAAAATCCTGCCTCAAACTGACTCAAACCCGACAAAATCCTGCCTGAAACGGACTCAAACCCGACAAAATCCTACCTGAAACTGACTCAAACCCGACAAAATCCTGCCTCAAACTGACTCAAACCCGACAAAATCCTGCCTGAAACTGACTCAAACCCGACAAAATCCTGCCCAAAATCAACACAACCCCCTTTTTTTCTAAAACTGAAATGAACCCAAAACATTTCTGTGCAAAGCTGAACCCAACCAAATACTGTCTAAACCAATAATAACTAGACAAAACCTTCTCTGATAGTCACCTTAACCTGACAGGATTCTGTCCTAAAACATCCCAGACCCAACAAAGTTCTCCCCAAACCTGAAAACTTCCCAGAAAATTATTTCAGAAAATGATCAAAACCCAGTCATCACTTACATACGCTTTATCTTTACTGCTGTATTTACTAATCACAAGTTTAGCATTTTTAATGCATTTAGCTGTAATTGATTCGTTAGTATATTTCGTAGCACTAAACAAATGTATATATATATATATATATATATATATATATATTATTAGTTTTTTACTTTTTATTGGTTATTTTGAGGCAAACTTGTAATGATTCTTAGTTATTTTATGACATTAAATTATTTATTTACCAGTTGTTTAGTATTTGTCTTTATAGCGCTAAGCACATCTGTAACAGGTACAAATATTGACTTTTTATTTTGTTCATTTTGAGATTTCAAAATGTTCAAAGTGATTTTAAATATTCATTTTATTTCAAATTATTCAAATAATCATGCCTGCATATTCAGTACTATGGGATCGCCAGCTGGTGAAACTCACTCTAATCCAGATGAGGTTCCCTGAGGACCAGCTTAAGAAGGTCTGCTGTTGCCTCTTAATGCTCCACTCTCGGATCCTTCAGCACTTGTGAGTGATGTCCACTGCTGGGGGAAACACTGAACAAATCTAAGGGGGTTGTTTGGGTTGTAATGGACAAAGAAGACCATAAAACATAAAGAGGACACCCTGCAATGCTTCAGGAAACCCATCCAAAGAGAGAAGCTGCATACTGTTGTCCTTACAGACCTCAGCAAACGATCCAGCAGGCCTGAGATTTGCTCTTCTGAGTTTTAGTTGGCCTGCGGTCAATTCCATTTCAGAGCAATTCAACTCATAATTGACATTTACAGATACATTTTCTTAAGCAGATTAAGCCTGGAATTAATTTAATACTGCTCATAAATCTCTATAATAGACGGAATTTAAAATGTTCTGAGACCAAATGAGGAGAAGAGACGGAGCCGGAGACGTTTGGCCCCATTTCAACCAAAATCCCAGTGCAGTGGCAGCAGCAACACTTTCTATTGAATTTTAAAGCTGAAGCTCACAGTCACAATTAACTGGTTATGGTGTAAAAAGAGGCATTCCAAGCGGTTTGGTGTGAAACCCTCTGTTCTAAAGTCAGAGCCGCTCCCAGTGGTGGTGATGGGAACCAGACGTCCCTCTAAAAGCTCCTCACAGAAAGTTCCTACATGAACTGGTTCTGAATTCACTGCCTGATGACTGAGACGCTGTTTTATGAGAGTTTAGAGAACTTCAACTCCATTCATGGTGGAGGGAGACATGCAGGGCGCTGTGCGGCAAAATAGTCCCCAAAGAAAACTCAGTATTCCAGATTTTCCACTGTTTTCCATCATCAACATTCCATATAAACTCAGAAGACTCGTGTAGGTTCTCTGGTGGTTCTGGATGATAAATAAAGAGTCTATATCTGTGTTGTAGTCATGGCGACGCCTGGTTCCCATCACCACCATTCTCTGAATCTCTCTGATTACATTATTGACCTAATTATACCTTAATTTATTGTTTATGCATCTACTATTAAGTCTTTTCAGCGTCTTCATCTAAAATGTTATTTCAATAGCTAGTTACCTAGTGGTGCAGTGATTGTACATTTATGTTGCTAGGCAACCAGCAGGTGTCCGTAAGTCTTAGTCACGTTGAGTATTGTTTCTTTGATTTTGCTGCACCATTCAAATGTAATTACATAATTATAAGCTCATTACGTCGGGTGTTACATAATAACTACATATGGGTTAGACCCTGCAATGTCAACATTTTCTGTAGGGGCAAGACGGGGCATGGAATAATCACCTCCCATCAAATTCAGGTCATACGTTTCCACAACGTTAGGGAACCGGCCCTGTGACCGGAAGGTCGCCAGTTCGATCCCCTCGCCTGACGGTCCGTGACTGAAGTGCCCTTGAGCAAGACACCTAACCCCCAACTGCTCCCCGGGTGCCGTGGATAGGGCTGCCCACCACTCCGGGCAAGTGTGCTCACCACCTGCTAGTGTGTGTGTTCACTAGTGTGTATGTGGGTGTTTCACTGCACGGGTTCACGGATGGGTTAAATGGTCTAATTCCACAGTGTGGAAAAAAACACAGCTGGCAAAAATGGTTCTAAATCTATAAAACCCGTAAAATTACAGCCTGTTTTTTTTGTTATTGATAGCACTGTGACTTTAGCAGAGAATACTTCTACTAAGCCTTATTTACTACTGGTTTATTACTTCATCCAATTCCTTTTGAGGTATGTTCTAATCCTGCCAGGGGAGCACTTGCCTTTGCTCTGCGGTCTGCCGTCGCTGTTGGTCTGGGAGCTCTCGTGCTGTTTTGGCAACAGTGTTTATGTAAGGTCAGGATTACAGGCCCTTGTAAAGAGGTTAGGGATAAAGGCCTGGCAGAATGTGTCTCGAGGGATCCAGAGCAGTAATCTGCTTTTAAGAGAAAGTCTTAGTGGCCTGAGTCTAGAGAGACCGCCCAGTGATTGCTGTGTCGGTCGCGGAGTCTGGCTTCGGCCAGGGAATTTCACGCTATACGTTGAAAACCCTTCTCTTCCCATTCGCCCAGAATATCACTGCTGGACCCTCACGTATTTGCTTGTTTGTTGACTTACGTGAAATTGCCCAATGACCAGTACAAATTAGGCTGCCCAGCCAATCAGCAGTAGACATAACAAGGCTGCAGTGGACAGGAGTGTGGCCAGCCGCTCTCCGGAACGTTACAGTGTTTTGGGTCTTCTCATAAACAACGTGAAGGAAAGAGCTTAAAAATAGCATGGCGTGTTATTTGGACACAGACTAAACTAAGTCTTGAGCTAAATTATACCACCAGCCCCGCATGGCTGGTTTAAGGGGTGTTCAGACTCCAGACTCTTAAGTGAGGTTCAAAAGCAGCAAGTAGTGGCAATAAACTGCACATTTAAATGGAAAAACTGCCTACAGTGAGGTGAGCGGCCACCGTAAATACTGAGAATGCCTCCACTCTGCTCACTCAGCCCATCTAGGTCTTCTGTTTATCACTATGCGTGGCATTTTTGCATCACACTTGTGTTTACATTAACATCTATGGCCTTTAATAGACATTCTTATCCAGAACAACTCATAAAAGTGCTTTGATGTCCACTCAGAAACTGTTTCCTCGCCAAAGTAGCCCAAGACGCTGCCAGAAACAAGAGCTAGAAACAAACAGAGACGTGAGCGTAGCAAACGTGCAATAGAATGCATTTCAGTACGTTCTTAGATCAGCGCCCACTTAAACGCTTTACCAAGAAACTGTCAGACTCACGTAGACCCAGAGTTTCCTAAAGATCTGGTTACCCAGGTACATATCAACATGTTGGTTGGATTTTCTGAGGTTATCAGATTATATGAATCCATGCAAACATACTCAGTGATGATGTGTCCATAAGCAACAGCAGCTATGCTACTACTACTAACAGTAATCGTACCTGCACACATCTGTTTTCTAAAAAAAATTTAGATGGTTTTGGGACAGAACTTAGGACCCTGAAACAAAGGCTGACCGGAAAACAGAAAAATGCCTTGGAGCAAGTGGACACAACTCTGCCTACTGCCCAACTCTGTAAACACATTTATCCTTAAGGGCAGATCTTTGCACAAAATCATTATTCGGACCAAGCCCGTGGTTGTGATGAATGTCTTTGATGAACGATGCTGTGGTGTTTTAAAGCAGTGGTCACCGACCTTCCTCCTGGAGATAAACCTTCCTGCAAGTTTCCCCTCCAACCTAAATCTAAAAACTCGTTCAGCTAGTCAAGGACTTCTGAAGGCAGTAATGAGATGGATCAGCTGGTCTAAAATGTACAGGAAGGTAAGTCAGAGTGACCAGTGCTATGAAAATCAACAATTTCCATAATGCTAATTGATGGCCATTACTGGTAACAGTAGCTTTATGGGAATACCAACCTTTTAAAGATCAGAGTTCAGGTCCTGGTCATTAACCGAGGCTATATACACTGTGTCCTTGAGCTGTGTTTACAGATGTGGAGTGATGGAAAGAGAGAGATGCTCAAATGGTGGAGTGTGGAATCCGCATGAGGGCTAAGTGGGTCAGTGTTGATGTTCTTCTGAAATGTTGGCTGCAAGCTGAGGAGCATTCTGACTGAAGAGGAGGCGAGAAGAGCTCAAGGCCATGTTGGCTCGGCTGTGAGAGCATTTTAGGGGAAAAAACTTTCAGTGTAAGATTTGAGAGCACACCTCTGTGCATCTGAAGTCTGGGGATGCCAAGCTTTTCGGAAAGTTGTGGGTCTAAATAATAATCTTTTCATTCTTGGTTCGCAATAAAATACCAAGATTAAAGTCTAAACAGGGCTATTTATAGGATAACAAAATCACGCTTTGTGCCAGAATTAGAGGCAGTGCTAGCTCGGGAACAAAGCCTTGTTTTATTGTCAGCACTCAAACTGTTCTGTTATCCAACCTTGTGCCAAAAGAGTTTCAGTATGTGCTTTTAAAAATAGGTTGGAAAAGGAAATTATTGTTCAGGCAAAACTCAAAACCAGAGTTCGAGTTGAGTCTTGGGTCACAGGAATGTGAGTCTGAGTTGAGTCTCTGAGGTGTGAGTTTCAGTTTAAATCTCTAGGGTGCAAATCAGAGATGTGTCTCAAGTCACTGGGATGCTGGAGTCAATTCTTGAATCTCTGACATGTGAGCCCGAGTTGATTCCTGAGCTTCTGGAGTCCAAGTCCAGTCTTGAGTGTATAAAGGTACAAGTCTGAATGGATTCTTGAGTCTCTGAGGTGTGAGTTTAAGCTGAGTCGCGACTATCTGGGCCGCATGCCCACGTCAAGTCTCAAGGTCCTGGCATGCAAGTTGGAGTCAATTACTAAACGTAAGTCTTGAGCAGCTGAGGTGTGAGTTGAGTTTTGAATATCTGATGTTTGTCAGAGTTGTGTTGAGTCTCTGGGTTAAGTCAAGTTTCATATGTCTGGGATCAGAGTTGGAGTCGATTCTGGAATCTCAGAGATGTGATTTCAAGTTGAGTCTTGAGTCTCTGGGGAGTAAGTGCGAGTCAATTATCAAGTCTCTGAGGTATTAGCCCAAGTCCAGTTTCAAGTTTCTTGGGTGTGAGTCTCAGTCAAGATTTGTGTATCTGTGGTTTGAGTCAGAGTCATGTCTTGAATCTCTGGGGTGAGTCTGAGTCAAGTCTTGAGCTTCTGAGGTGTGAGGTTAAGTTGAGTTTCAGATCTTTGGGGTGCAAGTTTGAGATGAGTCTTGAGCCTCTGAGACGTGGGTTTAATTTGAGCTTCAAGTCTCTGGAGTGCAAGTCAGAGTCAAGTTTCAAGTGTCTTGAGTCTTTGAGACTTGAGTCTAAGTTAAGTCTCAAGTCCCCGAGCTGAGTTTTGAGTCTCCTGGTTCTGAATCGGAGTCAAGTTTGAGTGTCTGAAGTTTGAGTTCAAGTTGTGTCTCAAGTTATTAGCAGACAATCTTAGTCAAGTCTTGAGTCTGAGTCATGTCTCGAGTATCTGAGGCTCAAGTCTCATTAGTCGTAATAGAGAATTTTAGCCTTGATCTTAACTGCAGACCTTTCATTGTACAAAGGTAAACCCTTCTAATTTCCAACAGAGCTTAAAAAACCGAGCCCTTCATTACAGAAAAGCTTTCAGTCTGAAAGATAGAACTGTAACACAAAACATGTTCAAAGGAAAGAGCCGCAAAAGCTTGAAACAGTTGGTTAGTATGCTTGTATAACCACTGTTCTACCTAGTTAGTGTAAGATCTAATCCTAATCTAAATGTTTTGGAAGTTTTAAAGGACTGTGATCTGTAAAGTCTTGTGAAACATCAGCTAGATAACTTTGACTCAATCACTAAACTTCCACTACCTAGAATACCGGCTATCCAAACTCCATCCCAACCAATGCATGTAGGAAAACAAGTAAAGTTGACGGGCAAAGTCAAACGCAAAAGACGGGAAACTTCACTGCGTTTAGGTCGACTGTAACGCCGGGGAGCAATGACGAGGGGGGCGCAAACACTGAGAGAAGCGAGGTTTATTTGGGGCAAATCCATTCTCAGGGTCTAGACAGTCCAGGGTCAGAGAGCCAACATGGAGAGAACAAGGGACAGACATTGCGAAAAAGGAAAACAGCCTAAACGAACAAGAGAGGCCAGCAGAACAAACACCACATGATACAATACAATACAAATACCAGCCAACTCACAGGGGAGAACACAGGAACACTTTAACAAGACACAGGGGAAAACAACCAAGGGCGGAGTCTAAAAACAAGGGGGCGGAACAGGGAAGAAACAAAACAAGCAAGCACATGGACAAGACCAAAAGGTAAACACAAGCACATGGATGACTGGGAGGGGCCAATCGTGACATCGACGATCCCAATTGAGTCCGTTTTCTCATCTTTTATCCTCAGGCTAAAATTTCATGGATCTTGAGTCAGTTGAGTCACAAGTCATTTAAAGTCGAAGTCTTGGTTGTTGGTTCATTCAACTTGACTCGAGTGCAACTTGGGTCCCGGTCTCTGTTTCGTCCCACGTGGGACACTTTGATGGATATGAAGCTGAGTGTTGAAGCTACATATACCCAGTGGACTGGCCCATAGCTGCTTAATGATCACTAAACCTCCTGTTATGCTGAAAATAACGGTGATAAAACACATTTCTAAAGGCCAGGTGTCTCCAAACATGACATTGTTTAACCGCGATCTAACGCTGAGCCTCACGGAGCAGAGAAGAGATAAACACGTCTACGTCAGTGCAGCATCTGCTGGTCTGAATGCGTCTAATTATCGGTGCTGAACTCTGGCCATCTTTTCAGCCTCACAGCACACACGCCTCTAACTGCAAACGAGGCCTCGCGAGCCGCGAACGATTGCGCGTGGCTTTGAAATGGTTTTTCAATAGTTTATTTACTGATCTGAGGCAATATTAATAGCCTCTCCAGACGGTGCTATTCTCTGACTCGCTTTTGCCATTCGCCTTATTATGGTTTAGGTAATGGGAGCTGGACGCAGATCAACCTAAACTACTCTGGGAGCACTTACTTTAGAACGTCTTTCGGAGCCAAAACGTTCTTAGCTGAACAAGGACAAACATCCTCTGACAGGATGCTTTCATGTGGGTGTTATTTAGGGAAGGTAGACAGTCTGTGGCTTGTAGGTGCAGCTGTTTATGGACAGCTCTAAAATTTGATTGGTTGATTTGCTGTTTGTGAAATAGGTCAATATGACCACTCATGTAACCCGATCGGGTATCCATGCACGTATTAAAACCCTTTGTGCTGTTGCACTGGAATACTCGCTGTTTGTTGTGTTGCTTTGTAACCATGCTGCACTCATAATGACCTAAAACGCTTGACAAAAGAATTATTTATTTTATTTACGTTGAATTATTTAACACTGAACGCTTAACATTGAACACTGGTAAGTCTTGCTGTCTTATAAAAGCAATATCAACAATATTAAATATTTAAAGTGTTTGTTTGATGCTCAAACTGAGCAGGCAGTTATGCTTGGTAGGTTGGCTTTCACTCGGTTGTTCGCTTTCTCTGATTTGAAGAGAGGGGGACTTTTGGGGAACACAAGCTTTGTAGGCAGGCCAAAGCCAAATCAGCTTTACCCATGACTAAAATCCCTCAGTTTACATAGAAAGGGGTTACGCTGAAATATTTCTGCCATTTGCTGGATATTGTAATGTTATTCACAGGACTTTGTACATATATGAATGACCAAGACTGACCCAGCTAAACGTTTTTGGTTATCTGGGGCTTTAAACTGTGGGAAAACCATTGTAACATGTGGCCTCTTGCTTCTCAGCCTCTGGCATTTTGTGAACAATATGTTGCATAAATCAGTAGATATCGGTAAAGATAGATAGCCTAAGCCTGAAGTTTGGATTATCTTTGTGATAGAGCAAGTTATTCTTTGGCTTAGGTTCTCAGGCTGAGAACATCCTGCATGTGCCACTCTGCATAACTGTCTTAATTGATGATCTCCTAATTAATGTAACCTCATTCTCCAATATCTTCACAAGTTTGTTCGTAATGTGTTCTTGAGGAGGTTTCTGAGAAAAAGTCTAAGTCTGATTTGTGATGTGTTCTGTTCCAGCGTTTGTGCTCTTGAGTGTGTGCAGATTCCTTTCTTACTTAAGAACAAATCCCAAACCAGAAAACTTGGTGAACGTTAAAATCGTGATGAAAACCGCATAAGTGAGCATAAGTATGGTTGGTGAATGAGGCCCAGTGTTGCTTAGCTGCTTTAACAGGTGCTGTCACTGGGAAAGTGGAGGTAGATGTGGTCTGGTCAGGTTGGAACACCGACATCCAGTTTGGGTCATTTTGGTGCTGTTGACTCAGGCAAAATGCCGTCGGTCTATATTTAGGCCAACATTCCAGGCCTGATTTCAGCTCTACTCCACATACATTACTCTCAACTCTACATACAGTATACAGCTCATTATAAATAGCTCTTGCTCGATGTTAGATGTACATGAATCACCACTGTTCAGGTTGGGAGTTCAGCGTCTTGAGGATAACAGAGAGCGACAGAAGCTGAAACTGTCTCAGTGTATTCCTTTGATGATGAACCTTGGAACAAGGTGCGAAGCATTTGTTACACTGCAGTAGAAGTGACACGTCTTATTCTCTGTAAAAAGGTCTTTGCTGTACAATGTGTGTATTATTTACAGTAATATCTTTCGATATGAATCCCAGGGTGCTGCTGTGTACACGCAAATCCATATTCATAAAGCGCTGATATTCTTAAAAGTGGCGGATTTCTCCCTGGAGGGATCATCTCTTGGCAGTGTGCTTACAGTTTGTGCTTTAAAACAGCTTAGCGGTGTAGGGAGGGATGCCAGGCGGGACAGAAGGCTCCAGTGAACCATCTCGCGGAAAGCAAACAACACGTCCATCGGGCTGACATCAGGAGGCCTGGCTAGTCATTGCTTTTTCATGATGCAACTGCCATGCAAAACAAACAGCCGGCAGGATGTCTCCTCTGCACATCAGCCGGCAATTCCCGTCACAGCAAAGCCTGAAGGGTCTACTGCAGCATCTCCAAAGGACAAAGTAAACGAGCCGGTTTTAGCATGCATAGTTTTCTAGATCAAGAGAGGGGAGACGGTTGACTTTGAACTAGTGAGCACGAAGAGTGGATAATGAAGGGTTTGGACTTGCTACCCACGTTTCTGCTCGGATGGCACCGCTTTTTGAACCCCTCGCGTCTCATCTTCCTGACCCAATATTCTAATTGTCTAATTTTATCCATGGTTAGCATGTTATGAACAAGGGACCTCATCGCGTGAACGGTTGGTGTAAAGGAATCAGAAGAACCTGAGAAAGCCTGTGAAGTTGAAGAGCTAAATGTGGGATAATATCTCCGATTTTGCGGTTCGCACACAAGCTCGTCTTCTCTTGTCAACCTGGATTTATGGTTCCAGAGTTGTTCACTGTTGGACGTCTGAAAGAGTGTATTTCCTACGGTCATGATTGGCCCCTCCCAGGCCTCCATGTGCTTGTCTTTACCTTTTGGTCTCGCCCACGTGCTTCTTTGTTTTGATTCTTCCCTGTTCTGCCCCCTTGTTTCTAGACTCCACCCTTGATTGTTTTCACCTGTGTCATGTTAACCCCCACTGTTCTTGTATTTAAGCCCTGTGCTTTCCTTTGTTAGTTGGTGGTATTTGTATGGTGGTGTTTCTTCCGGCTTCCATTGTGTGTCTAGTCTGTGTTCCTTTTTATCATGTCTGTTCCTCGTTCTCTCCTTGTTGGCTCTTTGACCCTGGACTGTTTAGACCCTGAGAATGGATTTGCCCCGAATAAATCTCACTTCTCTCACCGTCCGCCTCATCATCACTCCTTCTTAAAATCTTCTTAAAACCTACCAGTTTTTACAAAGATTCTACACAATCTTTCTTAGGACCTATTTTAGAATAGATTTAGGAGGATATTGGTGAAGGAGGCCCAATGTTGGGTAACCAGAGAGCATAAAACAGTGAAACACGCTGCACGCCTTGCATAAACAAGGCAGGAAATGAAGTCAGTTGCTAACAACACCATGACAAGGTTAGTTGAGACACTTCTTAATATGGAACATTTGCTGTATTGGCTCTTCACAACAACCCCGAAGATAAACATCAGCGGATTCACCGTGTCAAGTTTGTGCTCGGAATGACAAATGAAGAAACCAGCTGTGTAGCCAGTGTTCGCTAATCTGAGGTCAAACACAGCAGCCGAGGCAGCTTTGTTTGCGCAAAGGCAAAAAAACCTGAGTCTAGGTGCATTAATGTAATCAACCTGGGTTGCGTATGGTGGTAAACAGTCCACAGGGGAAAAGGAACCATTAAACGGACCAAACAAAATGCCCTAATTGAGGTGGACGAGAGCATACCATAAATACCTCATCGACAGAGTAATGAGCACCGGATCCGCTTGTGTTTTCGGCCAGCACTTCCCCTCCCTCGCACATGCTAATGGGAAAACTGCTGCGGGAAGCGAGGGAAAGGGGCCTCTCTCATGCTGCTTATTTTCATATTACTATTATAGTCTCTCTGCAGTTCATGGGGACGATTGTCCGACGGTTTTATGGAGTGTGTGACTTTATTTATTTGCTTTTGGAAGTTCAGCTGGTGGTGAAGAAAAAGAGCAGAGCGTGGAAGAAGGACGGAGTGTTTGGGAGGGTACGCTGGTGCATATCGGCTGTGGGTAATGAGGGGTGTACTTTCTGAGGAGAAGCCCGGTCCAGGCAGAAGCCGAACAGACTCTTTTAATGATCCATATGCACAAGTGGAGCGCAAAACAAAATCAAGGCTTGGAGTCCGATGCTGGATAATTAATGGCAAACAGGTGTCTGGGTTCAGAGGAAAAGGATGTTTTGCTGAAAGGCTCTTTGAAGGACCTTCCATGCAAATGTTTAGAGTAATGAACTTTTTAGGCGAGTGTTTTGCTTTGCAGACAAACTGAGCAGCGCAGTGTTGACATAGAAGGGATCTTATTTAGGAAATAAATGCATGATGCTTGCTGTTACCACTGATTTTCTGCTTTCTGTATTTCAGGTGGACCAAATGAGGCATCTTTCATGACACTGAAACTACTGACAACCACAAGTAATGTACAACTGGAGCAGAAGAATTGGTTCTACATGTAGGAGGCAAGAGTAGTAGGTAATGATTCTTGAAACTTCAATTTAAGTTTATTTCTATATTGTTTTCTACAACAGCCGTTGTCCTGCAAGTACAGAAACTTTTCAGAAACTTCAGAAAAGAGCATTAGAGAGAACCACTGAAAGGAACCAAGAGTCAAAAGGAGAAACTCCCCAAGAACATGAGGAAGAACCACTGAAGGAGAAAATCCCTAAGAGCACGAGGAAGAACCACTGAGAGGAACCGAGACTCAAAAGGAGAAACTCTCTAAAAACATAAGGAAGAACCACTGAGAGGAACCAGGACTTAAAAGGAGAAACTTCTTAAAAGCATGAGAAACCACTGAGAGGAACCACTGAGGAAGAACCACTGAGAGGAACCAAGACTCAAAAGGAGAAGCTTCCTAAGAGCATGAGGAGGAACCACTGAGAAGAACCAAGACTCTGAAGGAGAAACTCTCTAAGATCATGACAAGGAACCACTGAAAGGAACCGAGACTGGAAAAGAGGAACTCCCTAAGAACATGAGGAAGGACCACTGAGAGGAACCAAGACTCAAAGGAGAAACTCTCTAAGAGCATGAGGAAGAACCACTGAGAGGAACCAAGACTGCCTAAGACATCTTGAAATGTGAACTCTGTCTGTACTTTGGTCCACTTTTGCAGTGCTATAAGTTCCATTCCTTGTTAACTACATTCTCATAGCTCTAGTGCAAAACTAAGAAGCAAACTTCAGACATCAATCACATCTTGGCTGATCAACATCATCTGGAGGAAAGGAGGAAAATGTAATTATGTTGTTGTCGCTGAATTAACAGTGAACACACATGCATGGTAATAGATATGCAAACCGAGTGGGGAAAGTTCAGGATGAGTGTAAGGCAGGATTACAACTTCCAGAAAGAGGTTAGAAGTTCATGCGGAGGTTGCAATCATGTAGCTCATTACAAACCATGAAAAAGTCTAGGAGGGATGCGCTGGTAGACCGTTCATTAAAATCTTGGGAGCATCCATGTGAGGCTGTTTCATCACAGCAGGAGCTTCAATGACACATAGAAGTGGCTCCAAACACACACACACAAAAAAATGAAAATTTAAATCCACACTTATTTATGTACCTTTCTACTACTTCTTGAGTATTTTACAAGTCAATTGACCAAGAAAAATAGACTTGGTGCCATTTGTTGTAAACATGCCTGTCTACCTCCCACAGTGGTGTCGTAGTAATACCCAGAGCAGGAGTGTCGAAAGCCTGGTTCTGGAGATCTACCACTCTGTAGAGTTCAGATCCAACACACCTGGCTCTAACATTCACCCTTGAAGCTCTTCACTACCTGGTCCAGGTGTGTTGCACCAAGGCTGGAGCTAAACTCGAAGATCTCCAGGATCCAGGGTTGAGCAAATCTGTTGTCCAGTTAGATTTTCTAGTTCAACAACTTGGAAAACCCCCTTCTGATGACGTATCTTAAAAGTGGTAGAAATGTTTGGGAGAACTTAGATGAAAGGAATGGCTCATTGGATGAGCAAGACCACAAACTAAAAGCTCCAGTGATCGAGAGAGCTACCTCACTTTGGCTTCTTTCTTCTCAGGCTGAAAGGGCAAAAACTCATGATTTTGTTTAGTAGCCTATAGATCAGTGGGTAGGCTACCACCTAGGACTGGTTGGCTCTATAAGGGCTACCAGTGGTTTGTAGGATGTGACTGTGTATGCATTTACTGTAGCAAGTTCATAGGTCATTTCAATTCTCAGATTAGAGAGCTTTTTAAATTGGGTCTACTGGCAAGTACGTTCAAATACATGTTTTGATACATATGCATACAAATACATCTGGTCAATACATTCAATAAGACTCACTGACCCCAAACTGTGCCATGGCAAGCTCACATTCCCCTTTACCTACAGGATTGGTTGACATTACACGTGTATCCAAAGGTTTGTATGATGCATTCTGTGTACCACATAACATGACAAACCACATATTAACCTCTAGTTTTAGACCAGAATGGCCTTAAAGTGTACAGACCATGGATTAATCTAAAAGGAGATTTCTAACCACTGTAACTGCAATTGTAATATCCTGTGATAAAACCGAGGCATCAGGAGGTTCACTTTGTAGTTCTCTCTATTCTGAAGCAAGACGCTTGCAGAGGAACTTTGCGTGTCACATCTTTGACACGTTTGACTGTTCGGTTTAGCAGTTCGTCACTATACTTGGCTGCCCCGGTGCAAATTTGACACTCACCTTGTCGAAAGGATCCCTCGGCTTCCGCCTTGTCCTGGCACTTTCATTAGCCTGAATTATTAACCAAGGAAAAAAGACAGACTATTCTTCCCTTTCAAAGACAACATTTTGCCCTCAATGACAAGGTTTAAAGTTTAATGTTAGCCCATTAAATATGCATGACGGCATGAAACATCTTTAGAATTGTGGTTTTGTTCATGTAGCCCTTGTTGAGTAATTACTCAGCAAAGCATGAAAAGGGGAAAAAAAACACAGTGTACTGTATGTAAGCCTTCAGGCTAGGCTGTATGCACCCATTTGAACGAGCTGCTGACTTTAGATCCCAGGGTCCTTGGTTTGTTCCCGTGGACCATCTGTAATTATCGATCCCCTCGTCCAGTGAGTCGTGGTGTCAGATATGCATCGCATTTCGTAGATGTTGTCCCAAGTCAAAAAGTCAGGGATGTCCTGTGGGGTTGAGTCGTACTGTAGCAAGTTCATAGATCATCATAGAGACACTTTTCAATTGTCCATCCGCTGGCAAGAACATGCATGCACACATTCTGAAAGAAATGCATAAAAATTTGCACTTTCAATAAAAGTCACTGAACCCAAACTTTGCCACGGCAACCTAACGATCCCCTTTACGTACAGTGTGCAGGTTGATTTAGTCTAATTAGATAATAATAACTGAGCTAAACCAAAGCAACCTGCCACAGAGGGGACGTACAGACACTTGTTTGCAATGTTAAGATACCAAAAATGTCGGAAATTTTCTGCGAAATACTTACGACAGATGACAAACATTCAAAATGTAAAATAGATAATAGATTAAAGGCTTAGGAAAGTTTCCTGTCCCACTGAACATATGACCACAAACATGAGTCCAGCTATTAAAAGAACATTGTAGTTTCCAATATATCAGGTTTCGGGAAAAAAAAAGGGTGGAGGCCTACACACATGAATGCTCATCCAGATATATGAAGCCCATCACTGACTACCCAATGGTTTGGACATCTCAGCATACCATTTGAAGAACCATTTTCAATGAGAAATGAATGGATGCTTCAGAAAGGAATGCCAATGCTTTTACCCCCTAATAGTTCTTGTACACAGTCAGCCATGGCTACTCTGTAAACCACAGGACTAGTAGACTCAAACAACTCTATTAGAAATTTGGATGTGGTCCCTGGCCTGGCAAAGCTTCACCAGAGAAGACACCCAGCATCTGGTGATGTTTCTGAGCCAAAGACAGTCGTCAGCTATAAAGTACTAATCAGCATGCCCAAATTTATCCATGTTCATTTGCCCAAGTGCATTTGGCTCCCTGCATTGGGGGATTATGTATAAAAATACCCGGGTCTCACTTTGGATGTTTAAATTCTTAACAAACTATCTGTTGAAGCTCTAAGCAGTGGCAGGGTTGGGCTTCAGCTTCGGACCAGGGTGAGGATGAGTTTGGTTTGAGGTGTTGGGAGGAGAGCAGGTTTAGAGTTAAAGACAATGAGCATCAGTCTAGAAGATGTTCAGTTGAATGTAACTTCTAAGTAAAGCATCTCCCGAGTATCGAAAGTGGTCTTTCCCAAACAAGTGTGGTTGGTTGGTGTAGTGGGTAACACCTCAGCCTTCTTAGACTAGGGTTCCCCACCTGGGTAACCACGCAACACTATACCAATAAGAGTCCTGGGGCAAGACTTCTAACACCACCTTCGCCTACCTGTGTAAAATGATCAAACAGGTAAGTCCCTCTGGATATGAGCGTCAGCCAAATGTTGTAAATGTAATCTATATAATATACTATTACATTTATGTATTTGATTTTCAGTCAAAACAGCCACAGTTAATTAATGATTCAGAGTCAAGAGAAAACAAAGCTTTTAACGGAAAATCTGATTTGTCTTCGGAAGAGGAAAGCAGAGGAGGATAATGAGAGCGAACATCCATGGTGCATCGTTTATACTGTAGGGCACACGTATGAACTTAAATGAGCCGTCGCTGTCGCTTGGCGTGTCACTTTACACGTCCTTATACTTTATTACGGTGCTATTTCGTTTCAGCAGACGTTCTGTTTTCCGAGTAAATTTACAGGGACGTTTCCATTGCTTTGCTTCAAAGCCACAACCAGTGGTCTAAAACGACTCAAACTGCATCACCGTGCAATTACAAGACTGACCGCACTCTGTACGGCACTGCACCGAAAGCCGTCAGATTCAAACGTATGTACTCTTTGCATAAATGACGCATGAATATTGCTTAATTTATATCAACAACCTGATCCAGAAGGTAGCAAACGTGTCACTTTAATGTATAAAAATACTGTTTACCCACCTGAACCTGCAGCAAGATAGAGAGCTGACCCACTTATGTGTTTAATTGAATTTGCATGACTGGGTGGCCAGTCACCTGTAACCCCTGCTAGAACACACTGTAGGTACTCTCTCTCTCACCCACATGGACATCCCCCTGTTTCTCTTCAGGCTTGGGCTCCTGCCACAATTGCCGATAAGCGTTATATGAGTGTGTTCTAGTAGAGTCCGGTCAGCTCTGCCCATGGCACGGTCACACAGGCTGTCCAGCACTTTCCCTAACCACCCCTGCCTCCCCCGCCTCCCCACATGCCCGTCCACACAGTGTGGACTGCACTCTCCCTTTGGAGAAAGTAGGTCGGACATGCCTGATCTGCACCACGCCGAGCTGAACTGACTCGAATGAGCTCCATATGAGTTCACTTAACGCTGCTGCACATAAAGCCAAGTGACATGGACGCGTAGAGCACCTACCTGATGTTAACACGCCAAGCGTGAGCGAAGGCTGCATGCGAAGGCCCTGCGGTGTGGACGACGCGCCGTGGGAGTTCTCCCTCATTGTTCTCAATTCTCGGTACCCTTTGAGAAGCACATGATTCGGTTACAAAAGAGTTTCGCAGAACAAGTTTACAGAGGAATGATTTTCCTCTTTAAGGGTCCAGACAAACTCGCTGTCTTTAGTTTTACATACGCTCTTTAGGAAGACGGTTCCTCAATGGTTCTTTAGTAAAGAAAATGGTGCTATATAGAACTAAGAACACTTCGCAGGATTAAGGGTTCATGTTCATCATTCAACGGTTCTTTAGACCGATGGCGAACGGTGTTGTAGATGGACCTATCTAGAAACAGATCTATGTAGAAAATGGTCTATATAGCACCAAATGGGTTCTTCTATTGTTAAAAGTTTGACATAACAAAAGAAGAACCCTTTTTGTTGAACCTATTGCAAAATTATTCTATGTAGAACCATCTACAGCACATTGTCCTTCAATGAAAAACGCTTCCACCATGCAAAGTGTTCTTTGAGTGTTCATGGTTCTATATAGAGTGATTTTCTTTACTAAGGAACCCTTGAACAACTCTTTTTTTTAAGTGTAGGGACTATGAGGCTAATGCAGCAAACAGGGAATGGAAGGGTTCTTTAGTAAAGAAAGTGGCTCTATAAAGAACCATAAACACTCAAAGAAGCTTTTTGGGTTATTTACAATATGAAATGGTTTTATAGTCTGATGGAGAAACAGAACCTTCTGTTGTTACAATGTCAAGTTTGTAACAGTAGGAGAACCCTTTTGGTGCTATGTGGAACTTCATCAAAATGGTTTTATGTAGAACCATCTACAGCCCTTTCTCCACCAGTGTGAAGAACCTTCCACATTGCAAAGAGCCCAAAAGGAGTGTTCATGTTCTTTACTAAGGAACCCTTGAGGAACCTTTTTTAAGTGTGAAGCAGATAGATAGACTTGATGATGTGGTTTCTAACACTGGGTTCTATACATTAGCCTAAAGCTGAACACAGCAGTTCTGCCCCCGGGCACTGAACTATCACTTTAAGCATAAAGGTGAGTCTGGTGGACTTCAGACGTTCTGGTGCTTTTCTGTTCCTGAGACTGGGACATTTTTATTGCCCTCCATGTCTCCATATCTGGTTCCCAGTGTTTGTGCAAAGACCTGAACAAAGCCTTAACTTTCCAAGAGCACTGAAAGGCGCATTAAGGTTTAAAGCTAACATCTGCCCCATGCACTGCAAGTAAAAGGGGGAGCGACGGTTTATACAGACGTTTGCTTTTAGTTTCCAGCTCTGCTCTTTTCATTCACTGCCTTTGTCTACAAAAGGCAAAGCCACCCAGGAGCAGCTCAGATTTGGAACGGAGTCAGATTTACAGCAAAACTGGCAAAAGAACACGAGCCAGAGAGCCAGAACCCGCAGACATGAGTGACTGTCAGTGCTCAGATGATTCAGAAACGACTGAGAATGCTGGGGAACATCAAGAGTGAGGCGCTAATACAATAAAAACTAGGAGGAAATTCTAATAGAATTCAAATTCTAATAAAATTAAGGTCCAGAATGAAGTCCCATAAAACTAATATCCAGAAAGGAGTTCTATACAATTAATATCCAGAAAAGAGATCTATAAAATTAATATCCAGAAAGATCTATAAAACTAATATCCAGAAAGGAGATCTATAAAATTAATATCCAGAAAGGAGTTCTATAAAATGAATATCCAGAAAGGAGTTCTATAAAATTAATATCCAGAAAGATCTATAAAACTAATATCCAGAAAGGAGATCTATAAAATTAATATCCAGAAAGGAGATCTATAAAATTAATATCCAGAAAGATCTATAAAACTAATATCCAGAAAGGAGTTCTATAAAATTAATATCCAGAAAGGAGTTCTATAAAATTAATATCCAGAAGAGAGTTCTATAAAACTAATATCCAGAAAGGAGTTCTATAAAATTAATATCCAGAAAGGAGTTCTATGAAATTAATATCCAGAAAGGAGTTCTATAAAACTAATATCCAGAAAGGAGTTCTATAAAATGAATATCCAGAAAGGAGTTCTATAAAATTAATATCCAGAAGAGAGTTCTATAAAACTAATATCCAGAAAGGAGGTCTATAAAAGTAATATCCAGAAAGGAGTTCTATGAAATTAATATCCAGAAAGGAGTTCTATAAAATGAATATCCAGAAAGGAGTTCTATAAAATGAATATCCAGAAAGGAGATCTATAAAATTAATATCCAGAAAGGAGATCTATAAAATTAATATCCAGAAAGGAGTTCTATAAAATTAATATCCAGAAAGGAGATCTATAAAATTAATATCCAGAAAGGAGTTCTATAAAATTAATATCCAGAAAGAAGTTCTATAAAATTAATATCCAGAAAGGAGATCTATAAAATTAATATCCAGAAAGGAGTTCTATAAAATTAATATCCAGAAAGGAGATCTATAAAACTAATATCCAGAAAGGAGATCTATAAAATTAATATCCAGAAAGGAGTTCTATAAAATTAATATCCAGAAAGGAGTTCTATAAAATTAATATCCAGAAGAGAGTTCTATAAAACTAATATCCAGAAAGGAGTTCTATAAAATTAATATCCAGAAAGGAGTTCTATGAAATTAATATCCAGAAAGGAGTTCTATAAAACTAATATCCAGAAAGGAGTTCTATAAAATTAATATCCAGAAAGGAGATCTATAAAATTAATATCCAGAAAGGAGTTCTATAAAACTAATATCCAGAAAGGAGATCTATAAAATTAATATCCAGAAAGGAGTTCTATAAAATTAATATCCAGAAAGTTCTATAAAATTAATATCCAGAAAGATCTATAAAATTAATATCAAGAAAGGAGATCTATAAAATTAATATCCAGAAAGGAGTTCTATAAAATTAATATCCAGAAAGGAGTTCTATAAAATTAATATCCAGAAAGGAGTTCTATAAAACTAATATCCAGAAAGGAGTACTATAAAACTAATATCCAGAAAGGAGTTCTATAAAATTAATATCCAGAAAGGAGATCTATAAAATTAATATCCAGAAAGGAGATCTATAAAACTAATATCCAGAAAGGAGTTCTATAAAATTAATATCCAGAAAGGAGATCTATAAAAGTAATATCCAGAAAGAAGATCTATAAAACTAATATCCAGAAAGAAGTTCTATAAAATTAATATCCAGAAAGGAGATCTATAAAATTAATATCCAGAAAGGAGATCTATAAAATTAATATCCAGAAAGGAGTTCTATAAAATTAATATCCAGAAAGGAGATCTATAAAACTAATATCCAGAAATGAGATCTATAAAATTAATATGCAGAAAGGAGTTCTATAAAATTAATATCCAGAAAGGAGTTCTATAAAACTAATATCCAGAAAGGAGTTCTATAAAATTAATATCCAGAAAGGAGATCTATAAAACTAATATCCAGAAAGGAGTTCTATAAAATTAATATCCAGAAAGGAGTTCTATAAAACTAATATCCAGAAAGGAGTTCTATAAATTTAATATCCAGAAAGAAGTTCTATAAAATTTATATCCAGAAAGGAGTTCTATAAAATTAATATCCAGAAAGGAGATCTATAAAACTAATATCCAGAAAGGAGATCTATAAAACTAATATCCAGAAAGAAGTTCTATAAAATTAATATCCAGAAAGGAGATCTATAAAATTAATATCCAGAAAGGAGATCTATAAAATTAATATCCAGAAAGGAGTTCTATAAAACTAATATCCAGAAAGGAGTTCTACAAAATTAATATCCAGAATGAGGTTCTAATAAAAAGAATATCTAGAATGAAGTTCTAATTAATATCTAAAATGAATTGTAAATAAAATGAATATCCTACGTGAATTTCTAATTAAATACCCAGAATTTATTTGGAATAAAATCATGACCAAGAATGAGATTCTAGTACATTTAATATGCAGAATAAAGTTCTAGTAAAAATACTATCCAGAACGATTTTCTAATAAAGTTTATACCCAGAATGAAGTTCTAATAAAATGACCATTGAGAATGATGTTCTAAAAGATTTAGTCTTCAGAACGAGATTCTAATAAAAATGATAAATCATTTATAAATAATTAATACAAATGAACACTAGCAGTATATTCTGGCTTATTGCTCTTAAATGCCTTCTGCTTTCAGAGTCAAAGTACGTCAGTTATTACTGAATAAAACAACAAAACAACATGACGTGATAAATGACGTGATAAATGACTCTACACCTTTATATAGTATCATATATAAACACTGGACTGGCGACCTGTCCAGGGGGTATCCTGCCTGGGATTGGCTCCAGCACACCCCCCCACAACCGGATGGAAGGATGGAACTGGGTCAAAGTCAGAGCTGAAACGCATGTAGGACTTTTAACTGATCTCAGACTTTGGACTCAATTCCTTTGGGCTCTGAGCGACTCTAAACATTCATTATATTTAATTCACTGAAACCAGTGACTGAATATTCCATTTTGACTCCACCAAAACAGTCACAATCTCAGAAACTCAGCAAACTCAGCTTTGAGCAGCTGTTCACACAGAAAATCATCATATTTTACATTCAAAATTCAAAAAAAGAGCTGAACTGCAGAAAATACGGCGATTCTTAACGTTCCTCACTCACTTTCAGACTTTGGGACACATTTACTTCAAAACGCTGGGATCTAACTGCTCACCATGTGGCCGTGAGGGACAGGGATGCAGCCCCACTTCCTGCTCGACAATGCAGGGGCGTGGCTAAAAGAAAGCTCCGACAAAAATTCAGAATTTTTTTTTGTGTTTTCTCAAAATTAAAGTTGAGATAAATCTAAAATTTGGAGCTTGACTGCACACACAGACACATCTTCTAAGCCACTTTCCCTTCTGGGTCATGGGCGTAGCTGGAGCCTATCCCAGCAGTCGGTGGCGCTAGTCCATCACAGGGCAGGCTTGACTGTTATACTAATTAAAATAAATAAATAAATAAACAAGTTAAAAATAAAAATAATGTAAATATTATTTCTAAATGTAGGGGTTAGTGTTTGGGGCAGACACCTCCCACTGGCAAACACCCTATGAAGATTTTGTGTATATTAAGCTTATTAATATCTCTATTGGCGCCTTCGGTTGAAGTGTGTAATGACAGAACCCTTGTAAAGATCTGAGATCTGAACACTTCGTTCTTGGGGTTTTACTGTGGGAACAGTGGAGTCCGTATGTGTCGGCTCAGTCGAAGCCTCAGTGAAGCAGGTTGTCTTGTGTGGGAAATGTATGTCCTCCGGTTCTTGTTATTGTTTAAGGGCAGCGCAACAGAAACCCAGTGTGTTCTCAACCGTGTCCAGCAGAGCAGCGCTGGTCCTTTCACAGAGCTTGACCACAAAGGGACGGGGGGGGTGGTTGGGGGAGGGGAGGGGGGGCCGATAGCCGCAGCAGGAAACAAAGGTGACACGATACATTACCGTTAGTGAGCGGATCAAGCCGCCCGGGCCGTCCCCGGAGTTGTTAGGCAAAGTTTTAACTTCACTTTTCCGGCAGCCTCGCAGCGTGCAGGCACAAGCCTCGGGTAATGTCACGCCGCGTCGGCCCAGCTAGTTTGAGGACGGCGCTTTTTCTGCAAGCCCGGCAAAAAAAAAAAAAAAAAAAAGGACCGAAAAAATTAGTGACCTAGCGCTCGCAACCCAGCAGACCGCCCTTAGCTGACTGGGCAGCAGGAGAGAAGTCCAGAACAGAGAACACAAGCCATTGTCTGATTTATTTATTTATTTGCTGATTCACTAACGAGTTAGCACACAGCATGTGTCGGTGCTCGTCCTGTGAGGACTGCAAAAGATCATCTGCAGCAGAGGTCCTAAAACAACAGCCCGGCCTTTGGGTTCTGCTCACCTGCTAATGAGTTGGCGCTTAGAAGACGTCGACGCTGCTTTATGCGAGACTTAACGAGGTTCAGCTTTTAATTAGCGGCTTCAAAAACCAGGACGTCACATGCCTGAGCAAAGACTGGGTTCGGAGACGGTGTTGTCAAATTGTTTACCCCTCTAATTGGGAGTCGGGCTATCAGGATGTTGTTTATATCCGTGTCCCAGCGTCCCCGCGTCCCCGTAGACAACCCTTGCCTTGTGGACAAGCTCCCGGTTAAGTAGAGGAGAGTCACATCAGGATAGATGGCCTGAATGAGTCACTCTCTGAAGCCGGCGCGAGGGCACTCGGCCATTCAGCCGGCGATGGGGCTGGCGCCACCTGCGATTCTGTGGTGTTCCGGGGGGTGTTCCGGCCCACCGCTGAAGTTTAATTTGTTTTTTGTCTTTTGATGTTTTCTGTACCCCTCGGCTTCGTTCATCAGTGTTCTCTCACTACAATACCCAGCATACATTATGCAAATGTACAACCACTGGGAATCCCCGTGGTGCCAACCAATCCTGACTGATGGTCACTGATCTACAATGAATACAACCAAGCAATGCGTAGTTAGTGCCACAATGCTTGTCAACCAAATTGCAAATAAAACAGCTTTTAGTTTGTTGTCCTCCTCGTCTTATGAGTCTTTTCTGTTGTTTGAGTAATCCGATCCAGTTCTCTCCACTGTAAGGCTGATTTGAAGACACTAGTTGGGATTAATCGCCTTCCCAGCAGTAGCGTTAGTATCTGCCTAACTTCAGAAGTGTTTGCTAAGTTCAGATTTAGGAAAAGTCATTCGTGATGAGTTTTATTCGTGCCCACAGATGCAATGGAGTCCTGAACATTCGTAGTCCATCCAATCTTCAAGATGTGTCATCAGAAGGTGGGGGTTTTCATGCTTTAAACCCGATTTTTAAAGTGTGATATTCAGCTAAGCTAACGGTGGTGCACATAAACACTTTGAAGTTTGTGAAAGACGGCATATATTTGAGCGTTTGCACCATAATATAGACTCTTTCCATTCCTAACAACCACCTGAAACCTACTTCAACTACGATGAAGTCACAATCAGTGACATATCTAGACCTACCAGAAGGTCTAGAGCAGGGGTCGGCAACATGTGACTCTTTTTCTGCCCTGTCGTGGCTCCACAGCTGAATCAGATCAGCAGGTAATAATAAAATAATCCTCCTCTACAGTAAAATAAAGCTCTGCTGATCCTTCAACTCAGTTTAACAGTAAATGGTCTTAAACGCTGGAGTTAATGTAGAACTGCTGATTCACCCTTTAACCCTGAAGATCAGCGCAGACGGCTGGTCACCATAGCAACACAGACAACAGTCTCGCCCAGCTAGTAGCTACGAAACGGCAAAGAGAGAGATTTAAGACGGACATCGATAATTTGGAGACAAATGGACTGATTAGTGTTTATAATCAGTTTAGAGAGAAACTGTCAAAAACTAAAAGTCATGAAGCCAAAATTGCTTCTCATTCGCCGGCTTCTCGTTCTAATTTTCCCATTCCACCTTAAATGACACAGCAGTACATTCTGGCTCCTTAGGCACCATTTAAGGTGGAACAGGGAAATTTGAACAAGAAGCTGACGAATGAGAAGTGACTTCAGCCTCGTAAAAAAAACATTGAGAGAAATTTTACAAGAATCGGTTCTACTGTAGTGGAAAAGTTTCCTGCCAGAGATGTGAGAAAAGCTGAATTAAAGGCTTAAAGCAGAGCAAAGTCAATTTTTAGCCCGTACTAGAACATAGAACATGTTTATTAGAACCTCCTGAGACACATTTAAAGCCAAGATGGTGAAAATGGGTAGCCAGCGTGGTTCAATTTTTGTTGAAAGGATAAAATGGCTCTTCTTAACATTTGGGTTGCGACCCCTGGTCAAGAGGGATGGAAACAGGATGGAAACAGACATGTTCGTACATAAGATCGTGATGAAAACCAGCATTGACTCACATTTACATTTATAAATGTATGTGGCTTATTCCAATAGACACATTTGCCAGCACTGATGCCAAACTCACCCTGATTTTGAACACTAGGATTTAGAAATATGACTTCCGAAATATCAGCTTCCGAAGCTGACCGTATCTAGCCAGGTAACTAATGTCAATGTTATTGGTGTGCATGCTTGAAGGTCTAAAACAAATGTTTTCTTGCCGCCCCTAATCCTAAATGAACAGCTACACTGTGATAGCGTTTAATTAAAACGTTCTACTCAAATCCTAACACACATCCAGGCTGCTGGAACAGGCAGATCACTATCTGCGCTGTGCACCATTCAGCCTGTCTCTGCACACGTCTTGGGCTCATCCAGCATGCAGGATTTCAGTGGCGAGGCCTGCAGCGTAGCCCCACAAAGCCAGGCTTCTTACGACAGCACAAAGTCTGCTACTGGTGAAGAATGCAGCTGAGGGTGGCTTAGATACCTGCCAAAGGTTTGGACTCACCTGTCTCTTGAGTATTTTTCATTTTAGTATTCTGGTCTTAAAGCTTGTAGTTCACACTTCCAGTGTTTAAATCCACTATAAATGTACATGCGTGATGTCGTCTGACTTTCTACTTGTAAATGCCAACACAAACGAATGCGTACATAAGCATAAACAGCAATGTTCGATGGGGGAAAGAGTCTTCAGACACCACCAATTACAACTGCGACACTTTGCTGCAAAGCCGTTGTGGCCAGTTACAGCTTTGAGATGCCGTTTGTAAGACGTACTGGGCTTTTCACAGCGCCGTGGTTCACTTTTGGTCATCAAACTGTCCTCAAGGTTACAAGAGTCCCTCTGATGGATACGCAAGTTCAAAATCCCCCTATAAATTTTCAATGAGATTCAAGTCAGGACTTTGGCCAGGCCATGCAGTCACCTTCACCTTTGCTTTTAATAGCTGGCTTGTTTTGTTCTGGTTTCATTTGGGCTTGTTGTCCTATTGTCTCCACAAGATCTCCTCTGACATCTCCTGGTACGTGCTGTAATGCTGCAGGACTGTTAGCAGGGAAGCAGCTCCATATCATGATGCTCCCACCATCATGCTTCACTGTGCATGTGGTGCTCCTGGGATCAACCCTACTTTCTCCAAACTTGACGACCTGATTTTAGATTCGCATTTTTGCTTCTTTTCTAGCAGAAGAGTTGCGCGTGGGTTCTTGCTGATGTCCAAGGATGATTAGTCATGGTTCCACTTGCAGAATATGGGATCATTTATACTGATGGGGATGTTTACGGCCTTCGCTGGGGCTCTGGACCTTTTTTCCTTTTAAGTGTTGTTTAATAGAGTTGTCCCTGAGGCCTTTGCTTTACTGTGGTTGCTACTAGTTGCATGTAATCTTCCCAATCGATGGCAATCTTTTATAATGACTTGAGGTTTTTGATGATATTTATGAGCATGAACTCAAAAGACATTGTGTGTCTGTAACTGAAGCAGATATAAAATTTGTCAACAAAAGTGTCTGAAAAAATTTGCTTCCACTCACCGCAGGTCCATTTGTCAGATCAATATTTCTGATTGGAGTAGCCGCACATGATTTATACATAGTTTCGGTGAATTCACTGTTGTTCTAAAAGAAAGAAAAGCTCTGTGAGTAGATGGGTATAAACTATTGACTTGTTCCGCATGTCTGAGCAGCACAACAGTCCTTACTGAGCCCCATGTTCGATACACTCCTCACATCAGGCCCACTGCACTGCTAAGATCAGAAGGTTTGCATGATCAAGCAACAGCCAAACAGAACTGGATTTGTTCCTCTTGACGATTGGTTGCTAGAACTTGTGCTCAGTTCTTCCCAAGAAAGGAACTTCACTGGGGTTCTTCCATGTTGTTGCTGCGTACAGCCGGCATGCTAGTGTAGAGCCCCTCAGATTGGACCTCAGAGCCGTGGGACGATGACATTTACGAGGTGTTAAACCTGACCATGTATTTCAGTGAGAAGAGCCCAGCCAAAAAGGGGCCTAGCCCTCAAAACAAGGGCCTGGGTTACTGTCTGCAAAAGAATCTGTGCTCAGTCCACAATCGTCCCGCAAATCCATGTGACTTTAAATATTAATGGTGTTTTACTGAAAGGCTCTGAACCCTTGCGATGCTCCAAATACCTATGAGGGGCCACCGGTTCTCTGTAAATGTTTCTGGTCTTTTGTTGCGAAGACATTAAGCGGATTTTGAATGTCAGGAGAATGCCAAGGCACAGAATCAAGTGCTCCACTTGGAAATCAGAAGGAACAGCGTGAAGGGTAAGCAGCCTGATGCCTTCTTTATCTTCAAAGTATAGATTGGCAAAAAAAGCCAAATGTCCTCAACTGTCCTCTCGTCCTAAACACAGTCAAATAAAGCATGTTTTTTTTCTATAGTTACACAATGGACATGCGTGGCCAATGTAGCTCGTCTCAAAGTGTGTTGAGTTGTTCAGTGTCTCTAATAGACTTGATTATGTGGCTTGTGACTCTGTATTTTACACTGTCATCTAGAAACATGGACAAGAGTGGTTGCTACTACTGGGCCGGATCGTACCCCAGATTTCTGACTGTTCAGAAATAAAAGTCCTCTGACGCCAGTGAAAATGGCATCGCGGGATCATATGTGGGCAGGAGGGCAGCATGGAACAGACTGTAGACAGCAAATTTCGACATGAAAGCGAAGCCAAGTCTTGGACATCAAGAAATCCCAGTTGGATGCATTTTTTTAGGTCCCAAAAAGAGGACATGTCCTGGAAGAAGCAGACATATGGTCACTCTACCAGAATGCAACTTGTCCCGTGCTCAGGATTGACCCAAATGCATCGAGTTCTTGCATCGTTGTGCCTTTAATTCAACCATCACCTTTGATCTTCACCACGTTTTGTTGGATGCCTTTACAGTGGCGACTGTACGCCAACATCAGTTGCATATTGAAATTGTTTTGGGCCCAGAACGATCCCCCAGTGGCTACATTAACATTTATACCTATCTCAACTTTTTGACCATTTCTCCAGATTGACTGAGTTGATTAAGCAGTGGTCCTTCCCAGCATAGGCTACTACTTGTCTGGCCAGCTAGAGATCTAGTTCATGAATAAGGTTGACCACAGTAAAGAAGACAAAGCTCAGTACTGTGAAAAACCAATGAAAAACCTTCAACCATTGACTACATCTTGTTCTAGTGCTGTAAAAGGCAAGACTTTGGTTAACTAGCCTCGATCTTCAATTGTGACAGCAACTAGTTAGCTAAATGTTCTAGCAATCAAGTGGATATGGATGCTACAGAGATGTATGGTCACCCTACCAGAACGTAACCTGTCTTGCCCTCAGGACTGACCCAAAAGCATTGAGTTCTTGCATCCTTGTGCCTTTATTTCAACCATAAACAAACAAAAGTGGCCACCAAAACTTGGATCATCACCAGTTTTGTTGGATCCCATCACAATGGCTGTACACTACCAGGCCTGGAATGATCCCAATTACTACATTAGCATTACCGGTAAAACTTTCTATGAATGCCACGTTTGTAAGCATCTATAAACACATTTCTAACATGTTATAATGCATTCGTACAGCATTTTAAACATGTTTATAAATGTTTAGTACAATGAATTACACTGAATTACACTTTATAGCCCTGTTTATTATACATTATGATATTTTAACGTAATGCATTATAAGTAGTGTTAATACCACGTTAATAACAAGTTAATAACTTGTTAAGAACATGTTATACTGTCAAAGAAGTCAGTCCCAGATTGAAGAGCATAAAGACAAATGCAGAGTTTATTTACCAAGATTTCCAGTATTTATTTCTCAGTGCTGAGGCTGTTAGAGCTGCATCTTCAGGGCTTCAGTTCTGAATATTCAGATGCTCCAAACCGGCCATCCAGCCTAGAATCACTGCTACAGTGAGCTTTTCTTACCCAGCGCCTCACTTTAAATGCTACACTACATTACATCACAGCAAACCAGGTACCCATCAGCCTCTCCCCTGAACCCCCTCTGACATCACACTGGCGTGACGTCACTGTGGAGTGAAGGCCTGGAGAGGGAGGGGCGAGATAGTCGAGCACTGTCATTGAAATTTAGTGCCAGGCTAATGGTGGTGAACATTACAGTGGTGCACATTAACAGTGGTGTACATTAACAGTGGTGAACATTAACAATGGTGTACATTAACAGTGGTGAACATTAACAGTGGTGCACATTAACAGTGGTGAACATTAACAGTGGTGTACATTAACAGTGGTGAACATTAACGGTGGTGAACATTAACAGTGGTGAACATTAACAGTGGTGCACATTAACAGTGGTGAACATTAACAGTGGTGCACATTAACAGTGGTGCACATTAACAGTGGTGAACATTAACGGTGGTGAACATTAACGGTGGTGCACATTAACAGTGTGCACATTAACAGTGGTGTACATTAACAGTGGTGAACATTAACAGTGGTGTACATTAACAGTGGTGCACATTAACAGTGGTGAACATTAACAGTGGTGAACTGTTGGTGATCACACGGTCTCAGAAAGTATGAAACACTCCTTGGGTGGTAAAAGCGGTCCAAACTTGGGGTATGAAGTTTGAAGCCATGACAGGCTGGACGTAGGTATCCATGGTGTCCGTGACCTCCAAAGTTCTCTTTAATCTGCAACTATTGGCTTTACTTTAGTTTTTGATCATCTG